>NC_056726.1:843086660-843386660 GCF_019279795.1 Protopterus annectens | reverse complement strand
TCTAGGTAAGATTTAAACCAATTTATGGTTAGAGGTTCAAGTGAGAGGGATTTCAGTATATTTAAAAGGAGCTGGTGATTAACCTTGTCGAAAGCTTTAGATAAATCAATAAAAACTGCAGAGGAGAGAATTTTGTTGTTTCGGTTTTTGTTGATGAGGTCTGTGAAGGTTAGCAGGGCAGTGGTAGTACTGTGGAAAGGTCTAAATCTGTGTTGACAAATGGCTAGTAAGTTGTTTTGGAGCAGGTGGTTAAGTAGTTGCTTGTGGATGCATTCTCCATAATTTTTGCTAGGGGAGATACAAGAGCAATAGGACGATAGTTAGAGAAGTCGTTAGAATTCCCACCTTTATGTAGTGAGATGATGTGAGAAATTTTCCAGATAGATGGAGTAGTTCCTTCACCTATAGTTCTGTTAACCAGAATGGAAATGGGATAGGCTATGGCTTTAGCTCCTTTTTGCAGATATTCTGCTGGAAGTTTGTCAGCTGAGGGGGTAGTAGGTTTTAGTTTCTGGAGAAGGGAGCAAATAAAGGAAGTTGGAACTGGTTTTAACTGATATGATGGAGGTGGGTTTGTAATAGATGTCGGCAGATTTGAGGTATCTGGAGATAGTTGACTAGCAAGAGTTTGGATGGCGTCTGTGAAGAAAGAATTGAAGGCATTAGCCGTTTGTGTGGGATTATCAGGGTTAGAGCTTTGTGGGTTAGGTGTGATAGACTGACCTGGGTATAGTATTTTGTTAATGCAAGTCCAGAACTTTTGTGGCTTCCTATGGTAAGTTTGTTGGAGTTGGAAGTAGAAGTTCTTTTTTTCTAAGAGTATGGCTGTTTTAATACTATTTCTAAGTTGTCTAAAGGTTTGGTGGTCAGTGGGATTTTTAGTAGTATGCCATTTTGCTCAGGATTTGTTTCTAAGAAGGATTTTTTGTCTAGAAGTATTTGAGAGCCAAGGGGCAGGTTTAGCTTTATTCCTAACAGAGCGAGTTGGGGCGTGATGGTCGAGGATGGTTAAGAATGTGGAATTAAAGTATTCCACTGCTTCATTTAGTGGGAGAGATTTTAGAGGTGACCAATTACACTGCTTGAGTTCGGCTTGGAAAAGTTCTGGGTTAAAATGCTTTTTGGTGCGAATTATCCTGAAATTGTTTGTGTAAGTAAGGTTGGTTTTGTATCTGATAATAAAAGTTAGTGAATGGTCACTTAGATCATCTGGGAGGGCTCCTACTTGGTATGTTTGATGAGGAGTATTAGTAAGAATCCAGTCCAAGATACTTTCCTTGTTATTGGGTTTATTAATTCTAGTTGGGGAGTTAATAGTTTGTGAGAAGCCATACAGGTTAATATGGGTGGCAGGGTGTGCCATACTGCAGGACTTCCAGTCGATGTTAAAGTCTCCTAGGACTATGATTTCTTGTGGGAGATTAATAGAAAGCCAGTTAAGGATATTTTCAAGGACTGAAATTTTATTTCCTGGGGGAAGGTAGATGCAAATGATGTATATAGATTTACATGAGTTGATCTGAAATTTAGAAAATGAGGATTTCAGCATTATTGTCAGAAGGTGGTCTAAGGTTTGCAGTGGTAACTTGTAGGTCTGATTTATAAAGGATTGCTGCCCCGCCTCCCTTTTTGGTTGTCCGGTCTAGTCTAAGGATATTGTAACCAGGTGGGTTGACTTCAATGTCTTTAATTGTGGGTTTTAGCCATGTTTCGGATAGACATAGTATGTCAAATAGGTGAACATCTAGGAGGGCATGAAGGTGGGCAATTTTATTGTTAATGCTACGTATGTTGAGATGTGCTATATAGAGTGAGTTAGAGGGCTTAGTAGGGGCTTGGGTACTGGAGTTATTAGGGTTGCACTCTTTAGTGGCAAGGACATTGTTTGGGCCCAGGTTAGGATGAATGTCCTCGTCTAATAAGGAGTGGAGGTGTATTCTTATTTATAGGGTGATGAAAGTTGCAATAATAGTTAAGTGATTTTTTACTATTTAGCTTGATATATTTAATGTGAGATAGTCTATGATATTTAGCTTGCAGGTAGCAGGGTTTGGCTATTATGTGCATGTAGTTTTGAGAGATGGCTAGTATTGGTGTAGAAGTGTATTTGGTGGGGAAGAGAAGGGAGGGGTATAATGGCTGTTCATTGGAGGTTAGCAGATAGGCAATAGTTAGAATAGGAAAGAGTGAAAACAAGAGTGATAGTTTTATATGGGATGGGTAATTTAGCCATTATATTAGTTTTCAGGGTGAAAACTTAAGAGAGGTAAGTATGTAAGAACAGGTAAGGAGATATGAGAAAAGGTGTGGTGCTGTAACTAGGAAGGGTGGGAGGTCAGGTAATAACAGGTGAGGTATTAAGACAAGGAGGGGTGGGAGTGTTAATAAGTTGGAGTGTTAGATTGGAGCAGAATGTGATGGGGCGTGGCTACAAAGGAATAAATGTGGGAGCACTGGGGCGGGTGGGAATTGGGGGCAGGGTAGGGGAGCGGAGTGAGCCCGCAGGGTGAACAGAGCGGGTAGAGAGAAGTGAGTGTAGTAGGAGAACAATCAGGGGAATGCTGACTGATAAGGTAAGTTAAGTAAAGTAGTTGAGGAGAGAAAAATGAAGTAGAAAAGGAGGTTTCCAAGGTGAATATTGGGAGAGTACAGTATAGCAAGAGGTGTAAGAAAGAACAACAGTAACAAGGTGAGGACAGTAGTCTGTAAGAAAAAGTATTTTCCTGGGGTTTTGGGATAGGCGAAAGATAGGGACTATGTAAGATTGTCACCTAGTGGCCAGGAACTGGTATTACAGTAGTAGTAATTTCAGGGGAAGGCTGGTCTAGGGCTGAAAAAGGACGCACAGTTTGGCTACAGAAGGTAGTGAAATTCAGACAGGGGCAGTTTTAAACTGTAGGTTACAATGGGGGTATGGCTGCTGGCTGATCAGGCTGAGAAGCTTATTCTTACATTAGTGAGGAACAAGCATACTACAATTAAGCTTTACAGCGAATTTGAGGAGCACACATACTTTCTTCCTTCCTTCCTTTGGTAGAAGAGTACAGGGGAACACTTATAGGGTGATGAGACAGCTGATAAGTTGGGAAGGGTTCTTTGTTGCCAAGGAGGCTTCTTAACCCTGTTGGAGCGAAGGCCAGCTGGAGTATTGTTAGCATTTAGATTAGAACAAAACAGCAAGCAAAGAGAGAGAAGAAACAAAACCCTTAGTAAGGTAGTTCAGTCACAAATGCCCAAACATATTCATAAACCTCCACAATTATGCATATATTGCCAAAACAGGTTTAGAACAGGAAAGGATAAAGCATTCATCTATTAAACAGTTATAGACCAATAATTAGATGCTGTAGGATAATTGACAAATTACTTTGGTCTGAAACTATAATCAGTACATTTGTATAGTCAGAGCAAGGTTAATTAACACACTGAATGTTACTGACCCTCATACAACTGCAGCTAAGATACAAATCTCTACACTGGTATATATAAACAGAAAAGCACTATGCTAGGGCTGACAAAATATATCAGTCATTAGTACAAGTACTATAAAGCAGTTACTGTATATATTAAAAACAGCGCAAGTACTATAAAAGCAGTTTCTGTATGCATTAAAAAACAGTTTTATCATTCAGTTGTTTGTCTGGCAATGGCTCACTACGGACACATTACATGCACGTGCCATAAATAATGGCTTCTATTTAGCTGCAGTGATATAAACCACAAGGCTAGAAAGTTTGTAGCATTATAGCTACAGCTAGTTAAGCTATCTTCTAATTCCCTAGAGTTGCACCACGTGTGCGGCTAAAGTGCATCCGTTGTTTGTAAAACAGACTAAGCTCAAACCAATTTGAATAAGAATCTACCAAAACCAAATAGTGTCTATTGTTCCACTCGAAGGCATCAGTTGCTACTGTAGACCAAGGTAGTTCAGGAATTGGACTTAGGTGAAGCGGTTCTCTCTGCAAATGCAGTTTAGTACTGTTACATACTGAAGAAGAAGAAAGAACACTATCAATGTCTTTTGATAACGAAGGCCAAAATACTAATTCTCTTGCTCTTCTCTTAGTGGATGATAAACCTGGGTGACCACAATGCAAAATCTGAATATATTCTTTTTGTAAGGAAGCAGGAACAAAATTTTAGGATCTTTGGAAATAATGTTATCCTCTATCAACAACTGATCTCTGTAAGGAAAATACGCTTGCACCTCAGGTGATACACTAGATAGCTTTGATGGCCATCTGACATTAATGTAGTGATGAAGCTTTTGTGAAATTGGATCAGTCTTAGTGTGATCTCTTAACTCATCAAGTCTAGTGGTGGAAAAAGTACACACCAACATCACATCAAAGTCAAAAGTCTCAGCATCAAGTTGTTCTGTTGTATTTCTAGGTGATCTACATAAGGTATATGCCAGATAGAGCAATTTGCCTTTTGTGTAGACCATTTTGAAATTGTACTTTTGCAATTTGAGCATTATTCTTTGCAATCTTGCTAAAGCAGAATGCATAGGCTTCTTTAGAATAGTAACTAGAGGTTGATATCAGTTTCAATCTGAATAACTCAACCATAAATATAATGGTGAAAGCTGGAACATGCAAACCGTATTGCCAAAAGCTCTTTCTCAGTTTGAGCATACTGCATCTCTTGTTGAGTTAGTGTCCTAGATGCATAGGCTACTGGTTTGCCCTCTTGAAGAATAACTGTCAAGACCAAATTCTGAAGCATCACAGAAAAGCAATGGCTTATTCACATCATAGCACCTTAACGTAGATGGGGTGGCAATTTTCAAGTCATCAAATGCCCTCTGATGATGTTCCAACCAGGACCACGCAACGTTTTTGCATGTTAGCTCTCTCAAAGGTGCTGTCAACTCACTGAAATCTGGTATAAATTTTTCTAAATAGTTGACCATGCCCAGAAAACACTGTAAACCTTGTACATTATCTGGTGCTGACATCTCTACTGCTTGCTTGGTCGGGTCAGGTCTCAAGCCTGTACCTGTAAACAAATGCGTAACTTCTGGAAGTCTGAATCTGCACTTCAGAGGATTGAGCTTCAAGTTTACTTCATGTTTCTGTCATGTTCTATTTCACCATTGCCTCAAACAAACAGATCATCTACTATTATGGCACAAGGATAACCTGAAAAACTTTGTTCCATTGTACGCTGGAAAACTTCATATGCAGAATTTATTCAAAATGGCATCCTTAGGAATCTGTATCGGCTAAACAGAGTACCAAAAGTAATTAGAAATGAGGATTTACGATCAAGCATCACTTGACAAAATGAATTTGCATCCAAAACGGAAAATACAGTGGCATTCAATATTACAGCTGCAACTTCAACTGGGCGCATTGGATGATTTGGTCTTTTTAATGCTTTGTTCAAATCTCTTGGATCAATGCATATTCTGATTTTATCTGAGCCTTTCTTATGAGCGGCTACCATGGTCAACACCCATTCAGTTGCTTCTGTGATTGGACAAATCACATCTCGCTGCACAGTTTTATTCAAAAGGAACTTTTCTTGCTGATCTGTCTACTGGAGTGATCTCTGGGTCTAACTTCATGGAATACACATCTGGAAGTTTGCCCAATTCTTCATCAAAAACATCAGCAACTCTGAGAAAATGGCTTTGGAAAAATTGGAACTTGGAACTGCAATCACATGCTTAACTTCTTTAGCAAAAGAAAGCAGATTCATTCTTAAGCTATCTTTGAGACCCAATAAAGATTGCACTGGTTGTCGGACTACGTAGAGTAACAAGTTGCAACAGTTCTCAGCAAGATAACATGAAAGTATCACTGAACCTTCGGTTTGAATTTCTTCACCTCCATAAGCAACACTTCTCGCACTGCTGGTTACATTGAGTTGTTCATTAATTCTCACTCTTGCAAATGTGTCTGCTGATATAACATTTCACTTTGACTCAGTGTCCACTTTGAGCTCTGTGGAGTTTTCATTAATCTGGACCGTACAAAACACTTCACTCCTTCTTAATAAATTTACTGCATCAACTCTTTTTCCGAGCACTGATACGGTTTACTATCATATTTTCGAATGGAACGCAGTCGACTTCTGTCGAACACAGAAAATCGAAAACACTAATGTCGAATTCCAAAAGCCAACCTAGGAACGGGTTTTAACATGGGTCGAGATATGGGAGAGGTTTGTAGTTCGGCAATAGCAGTGAACACCTATCTCGACCCATGTTAAAACCTGTTCCTAGGTTGGCTTTTGGAGTTTGACATTACCGTTTTCGATTTTCCGTGTTTGACAAAAGTGCAGTTGACGGAGTTCCATTTGAAAATATGATAGTAAACTACTTATACACCATCTACATAGGAAAAAAGAAGTTATGCACTCACCATAACTTTTCATGTTTGTTGTCCTTGATCTCACCTTCCTTCTTGCTGTTTGGGTTCGGAGTCGATCCTTGGCTCCGACTTGGCCGTATACTATAGCTCGAGAGCTTTTACTGGCTGGAGGCTAGCCCCTATCCCAGCATGTTACCCAGATCTCGTTTGTGATAACCCAACACTAGACCATATAAACAGATAAGATATATACTCTACTCTACATATCCGATGACACTTGCATATAAAGGTGTGATCCCTCCACTAAAGTAACAGTAGTAGATGGAGCCCAACCATAAGGAATGGTATAAAGGCAACCCAGCCAGTATAACCAATAAAACAAGGGATTCTTCTCGATCCTCTAGGAAGGGGGAAGGGCACAAGAAGGAAGGCGAGATCAAGGACAACAAACATGGAGTGTTATGGTGAGTACATAACTTCTTTATGTTATGCTGTCCATATCTCACCTTCATTCTTGCTGTTTGGGACAGCGTCCCCACCACCTGATTCTTGGGTGGCTCACTGGAAAAACTCTTCAGGACTGTGGAGCCAAAGGATGCCCTGCTCCAGGAGGCCACATCTACTTTGTAATAAGTGATACAGGTATGAGGATTAGCCCATATATCTGCTGCACAGATCAAATCCAAAGAGAATCTGGCTTGAAAGGCAATAGAGGTAGACAAGGCCCTTGTTGAGTGCCCTTTAATTTTTCCAGGAAGTGTTTGTTTATGCAACTCTTAAGACATGTTTTATAGTGTCTGAAAGCCACTTTGATAAAGTCACCTTTGAGACTGCACAACCTATTTTATTGTCCGCAAAGGATATGAACAATTGATCAGATTTTCTAAATTTCTTGGTCCTGTGTTAAGTAGAAACTTACCTGTCTATGAACATCCAATTGATAAAGCTTATACTCTGCCTTGTTGCCATGATTAGGGAAGAACACAGGAAGCTTTATGGATTGATTCAGATTGTATTCAGAACATATATTGGGTAAGAAAAAGGGGTTGGTTCTGAGAGAAACCTGATCTTTATGCAAAATCAAGTAAGGGGGATGAATAGACAAGGCCTGTAATTCTGAGAACCTTCTAGCTGAGGCGATCGCAACCAAGAAAAAGGGTCTTCCAAGTCAGAAATTTGAGCGGACAAGAAGCAGAAGGTTGGAAGGGAGGAAGAATCAGAGCATCTAAAACTAAATTTAAATTCTAGGGGGGGAAGAAGTTCTCTTACTGGAGGTCTTAATAGGGTAGTACATCTAGGAAAGCCTTGCATAACCTATGGGACATGATATTGGAACCCATTTCTCCCATATGGAAATTTGAAATGGCAGCTAAATGAACTCGGATAGTAGCTGCAGCTTCTCCTTGGTCAAATGTTTCAGCGAGAAATTCAACGATCTTTGAAATGGGAGCAGTAAAGGGATCAACCTGATTTTTGCCTGCAGAACAAGAGAACCTCTTCCATTTACTAGCATAAAGTCTCCTAGTAGTGGGCTTATGGGAGGAAATCAAAATGTGCTGAACTGCTGGGTAAACATCGGAAAGCCTGGATAAGACTGGAAGTGGAGAAACCAAGCTGTAAGCATGAGAGTTTGAATGGAAGAATGGAGAGCCCCCGACTGATGTCTCAAAAGATCTGGCACTGGGTCCAGGATCCAAGGCTCCCCTTGCAGGTGAGGCCAAAAGAATGGGAACCATATTGGACGAGGCCAGTAAGGGGCAATGAGGATTAACATGCAACCCAATGACTGTGATTTCTGAAGAACCTTGGGGATCAGGGGAAAAGGTGGAAAGGTGTAAAACAGTCCCAGAGGGCCAATCGTGAACAAGTGCGTCCCTGGGTGACTGTCCTGGTGGTGGGATTAGGGCAAAGTAGCTGCTGCATTTGTTGTTGAGGGTGTTGCAAACAGATCGCAGCATGGCTGGCCCCATCTGCGAAAAATCAAGTCTGCAACTTCCTGGTTCAGGGACCACTCGTGGGGCATCAGGATCGCCAGGCTGAGCTTGTCCGCTATCACGTTGGATTTCCCCGGGATGTGCATTGCAACCAGAAAGCACTGGGAAGACATCACCCATTGCCAAACTCACAGAGCCTCTCAACACAAGGGGTAAGACCTAGTTCCACCTTGTTTGTTGATGTACCATACTACCGACATATTGTCCATTTGAATTGCTATAGTCCCTGTAAGTAGAGAGTCCTGAAGTGCTTGCAACACCAGGAGCATTGCTCTCATCTCCAGAACATTGATGTGCAAGTGGTACTCGTGGTCCTGCCAAGTCCTTTGAATATTCTTGTCCCAGATAATGCCCCCACCTTATCTGGGAAGTGTCCGTGGTCACTGTGGCTACAGGTTGGGAGGGTAGAAATGGTGTGCCTATTGTCACCATAGGTGAGTGAAGCCACCACTCCAGATCCCTTTTGCAGGATTCCGTGATCAGAATCTGATGTGACATGGGTAAATCCTGGAATGACCATTGTGCAAATAGAAGCAATGAAGAATTCTCATCTGGAAGCGAGCCATAGGGACCAAAGTGATTGCCACCTCCACAGAACCCAGTACTCTTGAGGACAAATCTTGCTTAAATCCTCTTTTGTGTGAAAAGTATGACAACTTGGCGACGGATCGTTAATACTCTTTCTTGAGGCAGCTTTGCTATCATGGCATTTGTGTCTAAATCTGCCCCTATAAAGATAATATATTGACAAGGCAATAAGGCAGATTTTTTTGTAGTTTATGGTGATCCCAAGTTGAGAACAAGAGCAGATTGTGTATTCCCTTGCCCTGATTAGTTGATGCTCAGTGGTGGCAGTAAGGAGCCAGTCGTCTAGATATGGAAACACCCAGAATCCTTGATGCCTCAGGTGAGCTGCAACTACTGCCATGCGTTTGGTGAACACCCTGGGGGCTGTGGTGAGAACAAAGGGCAGAGCTCTGAACTGATAGTGACTGGCTCCCAGCCAGAAGCATAGATATCTCCTTGACCATTTTTATATGGTAGTACGCATCCTGGAGATCGATAGAGCACATCCAATTGTCCTGTCCCAGAAAGGGAAGAATGGACTGCAGTGTTATCATCCAGAACCTTGTTTTCTTGACTGACTGGTTCAGCCTGCTGAGATCCAAATGGGTCTCCATTCCCCTGTTTTCTTTGGAACTAAAAAGAACCTTGAGCAAGTTCTGGATCCAATTTGGTCTGCAGGGACTTCTTGGATGACGTTTTTTAGCAGCCTTTGAACCTCCAGGTTTGCTTGATTCCAAAGACTGGGTGAAACATCTGGGATACAGTACTGTCTTTTTGATAAGGGAAGAAGTGAGAAGGGGATATTGTAACCTCTGGATATTATGGATAGTACCCATGCATCTTCTGTGATTGCCAGGCTTTTGGGTACAAGGATAATCTCCCCGTGACTGTTTCCGGAGTCAGACAGTGGGGCTTCCCTTCAGGAGCGCTGGAAGGGCCTACCAGAGAAGGTATCTCTGTTGCCCTGGTTCTGCAGACCCCCCCCCCCTGCCGTGAGGTTGGCATCTTCCATTATTTGCCCCTGGGGGAAAATTCTCCACGTGTGTCAGGCGAAGCTCCCTGGGATTTACAGAACCACATTTTTCTGCGCTTCTGGCCTTTAGGATAAGCCCTAGATGGAACAGAAAAATGCACTCCAACGGCAGAAACAGTTTTGCCATCCTGTTCACACCTAGTAAGAGTCTCTTTTACCTGTGGCCCAAGCAGGGACAAGCCGTCAAAGGGGGCATTAATAAAGGAAGACTTGTAAGGGCTCCGCAAAATGACAAAGGCGCATCCAGGAGTGTCTGCATAATGCTACCAGTGTGCCTGCCGCCCTGCTTGCCCCATCGGCTGCATAAGAAATGAGCCACATGGAGGAGTTAACCACTGAAGTCAAGGTCGCAAGCTGAGAAGCTGCCTTGTCCGAGGCTCCCACAGCTCTAGGATCCTGTAAGGTATCTCCCAACTCCTTGAGGAGATCTCTTTAAAGCTTTGTAAAGTGGGACAAATAGTTCAGCGACCTGAGTGTAAAGGTCGCTGAAGAAAACATATGCTTCCCATATCTGTCCATTGTATGAGACTCATTCGGTGGATGGACAGATGAAGTTTCCACCAATTCCTTCTTGGTGGCTGCTGCCACCACCATAGCATCAACAGGAACACCTTTAGATAAGAAGAGCCTGTCTTCAGGGGCTGTAATGAATTTATTGGGCCTCCGTGGAACTGGTTCCATAGTGTCTGGAGAGCTCCACGCCTTCCAACTCACTATGTGCAATAGTGGGTCGAAAGGAGGAGATACCCAAGAGATGGAGGGTCGGGAACCAGATGCATCCAGGTACACAGACTCGTCTTCAGAAGGGGCAAGAGACTTTCAGTCACCCCTCTAAGGATTTTTAAGATGTCTGAAAAACAGACCTCTTCAGAGGGGGACTGTGGGGACCCTTCTGAGTCATCCAAGTCTGTGTCTGATGTCAAGGATGCACAGGAGTCCACATGCCTCCTCTTGCAAGTCCTCTTCCGAGGGACCTCCTCTAAGGGATGCTGAGGGAGGTTTCAGACGAGGTGGGATCGCCCAATGGGGCGTCCTGGAGTATAGGTTCCCTATACTTGGGGCGGAAGGGGAGGTTCAGAGGTGGACACCAGCACAGAGGGCAAAGGAACCAATAGAGCCAAGGGTGGAGCTGTCTTGGCAGACAGCACACTCCTCATCACCTCAAAGGCACCACAGTCCAGACCCAAAAGAATCTCCAGCTACGAAGACGCAGGAGACTTCCTCCGAATTGAGGGCAATGAGGCCGATGTAGAATCCGAGCTGACCTGCGCAGAAGCTCAGAGAGTAAGAGTAGGGTCAGACAAGGGTCCAATGCCGCTCGCCCCATCAGAGCCAATGAGGGAGTGAAGGCCACCAGATCCCTCGATAGAAGGCGGTATCGATGAGATCGGAGTGGTAGTCGGAACCGAAAGACCAGAGGAGGCTACCAGAACAGACGGTTCCACCACTACGACTTCCATACACTCTGGCTCCGAACTCAGAGGAGTCGGAGTAGGAATCAAGACAGGTGTTGTTTGGGCTGTCAGCACCACTTCCATCTGGGATGGGCCCAAAAGTATTTTGGCTAGTGCTGGTGTCCTAAGAAGCCGCTTTACCACACTCTCCACATCATCATCCGAAAGGCTCCTGGATGACCGAGAGGACTGTGTCAAAGACCGGTGACTGCCCGCCACAGATTGCAATAATGGAGACTGTGCAGCGGACCACACCAGTTCCAAGGCAGGAGACCTGGAATGCTTATGGGACCTTACTAGCTCCGAAAACACAGATGGAGCTGTAGGTGCAGATGTCTTGTCAAAACCAAAAGTCAGGTCCGACTTAGCTTGTGGTTTATCCTTGTCCTTAGATGGGTCCAAACTCGGAGCCGAAGGGGATGAAGACCTGACTATCTGATTTTTTAGCTGGCTGAGTCACTTCCATGGCAGTATCAAAGGGGCTCTTCAGGAAACCTCTCAAGATTAGCTTGTTTCTTGTCTCCTACAGGACTCGTGAACTAAAGGCATGAGTCATGCAGGTGAAGAGGCCCTAAACAATATACAGAACTCGTGTGCCCATCCGTAAGGGACATCTTTTGGCAACATGAGTCGCATTTTTTGAAACCAGAAGGTTTTGAATCTTTGGCAGTATCCTTAGACATAATAAGGAACAGCACTGTCTAAGGCTATATACTGCTAGTAAGAAAACTACAAAGCATTCTGTATAGATAGACAAAGAGAAAAAAAACTACTGGCAATAACAAACCATATCCTATATATAAGCCACTAAGTTAAACTGCGAACTCCCATCTAAGGAGAGCCTCTAACTTAAATGGCAACTCCTTAAAAGCTAAAGGTAAGAAGGGGAAAAAGAACCCTCTAATTTAAACAGGATTGAAAGAAAGAGGGGAAAGGCCAACGAGAAAAAATTATCAATCTAAACAAAAAGAAATCACTCAGACGGGATAGGGATAGATGGAAGTGCCAAGGACAACTACTGTTAACAAATTAGCTTAGCTAAACTTGAAATTTTCACTCAAATATAAGAAGAGAAAAGACTGAGCCAGTATTCGCAATCTCGATCCTACAAGCGGCAAACGAGATCTGGGTAACTACCGCTAGGCATGCTGGGATAGGGGCTAGCCTTGAACCAGTAAAAGCTCTCGAGCTGTAGTATACGGCTGTGTCAGAGCCGAGGATAGTCTCTGAACCCAAACAGCAAGAACGAAGGCGAGATATGGACAACATAACATCTGACTGTTTTGGCTCTACTTAATCAGCTTGCTTTTTTATGCGATCTTTCTTTACAAATGTATGAGGCTTACTTGATTTGCAAAACTTTTGGAAATGGTTTCATTTTTTTTGCACTTGTGACATAGCTGACCAAATGCTAAACACTTCTCTCTTTTATACTCATGATTTGCACCACAACTGCTACAGTTAACAATAAAGCTAGACTTGGGTTTTGTTGACTCATGTTTATGTTGTACTGAGCTGTGAAGCTTGCACTTTTTCTGGAACTTGCTAGAAAACCTTGTGGACTCTTTGGAAACCCTGTAGCTGCCACATGCTTAGGCCTGCTCTTGTTTGTCACGTGTTGCGTACTTGTTGACATTTGCTATGGAGCTCACTGAAACCATGCCTCTGTCACTTGCAAGCACACTCGTGTGTCTTTCTGTTACCTCATGGATCTGACAAATCTCTATTGCCTTGCTTAATGCTTCTTTAATGTAATATTCATCGGAGGGTTGCACATCTCTCTAAACTTGCTCTTTAAACACACTGGGTCCTCCCTTGATTCAGCATGCACAACAATATGGTGGTCTGCACCTTCTCCTTCATTCACTGCTGGTGGATATACAATGAACGCTCTCTTTCTATGGCTTCATACCCTCCTAGGTTTAGTAAAATGAATGCTCTGGTATGTGCATCTCAATCTGCATAAGCTACTTGTATGAAAATATCGTACTCTTGCTGAAATATTCTCAAGTTTTCTGCAATATTCTGATCAAACATTTTGGGCTGTTTGATGCTTTATGGAGCTTTGCAAAACAATTTCTCAGGCTTTTCAATATTTTACTGAACTTTATGAAATCATTTCTCGGCCTTTTTGATATTTTACAGAATCTTTGATTGGTAAAGGCAGAAATGCTAAAGTCATTTACCATCACTCGCTATACTCTCGGAATTTGTAAAGGCAGAAATGCTAAAGTAACTGCTTGAAGTTTTATCTATAAAGGCAGGAATGCTACAGTGATGCACCATCGCTTGTTAAAGTCATCACATTAAGAAACATTTGAGAACTTTACAATGCAACTGAGTAATTCTTGGGCACTGCAATACTCTTGTACTCTTTTGTAAGAAACCCCTCTTATTATGCACGAAACATATCAAGCAACTGTACAATGCAAATGAAGCGAACATCTGTTGCCCATGATTCAGTAGCTTTCGAAGTAATTGTACTTTGCGAATGACTGCATACAGTACACTGAAATGTCTCCAAAATGGCAGTACCTTGCTAGGCAACTCTTTACAGTACAAGAAGCACTCTGTAATGGTGGCACTTATGAATAGACACACCCAGCACAAGAACTTTTCTTCGAAATAACTATGCTTTGACTGAATTGCATGAACTAGTTGCACTTTGCATACAACAAACTCTTCGAAATACATGCACAGTAATAAGCACTGAGATACTTCGAATAACTTTAATTATGCCCTTGATGCAATACGAAGTTGTAGTTATGCCCAAACACAGCACTTTACCCAAACACATACAGCCGCCTTGTTTTATTTTTGCTTAACATGCCCTTTTTCTTTTCTTAATATACTTGTTTTGCTTGTTTAAGCCCTTTTTATGCAGTGTACATTTCTTGTGCTCATTTTACCCTAAACATGCCCAATTCTGCCTTAAACACACTTGTCTTGCTTTAAACATGCTTGTTTTCTGCTTTACTGCTAATCGTTTCATCAAATACTTTTATCAAACATTTTCTTTAAAGTTTTTCATACTTTCCGCTTGCCTGATAATGCAGTTTGAGCCCTTGTAATGTCCCTTTTTGACTTCTTTCCCATCGGGTAAACAGTTTGTATTATTTCTCATTACCTTTGATTCTTTCTGGTTATGTCTGTACTCTTTTCTCTCAGTTTTACCTTCGCTGTTGTCTTTACATCTCATGACTCCGAATATTCCTCTCTCTTCCATCCCGGTTCTGACACCTTGTCGCTTTCATGCTAGGACACAAACAAGTCTTCATAGGTTCTGTTCGAGCAGGATTTTTTTATACAGACATCACTATAGAGGCTTACGGACCATAACTTAAGTAACTTATACATAAACTAATAATTGCGATCATTCATGGTCACTCTCTGATTGCGTCTACAAAATGGCACTGGGGATTGCACATGTCTAATTTATACGTGCATGCACAGCCTTGCATGGTTCTTAAAGATATAGCACACACGTTACCCTCTGATCTACACATGGTAAGGCAGGAGTGCTCTCTGCAGCCTTGAACCAAGTTTCCGTGATGTTGGCATCTTCCAGTGCAAGGAGAGCCTACAGTGAGCACAGCAGCATGACTTTCAATTTACTTTTTGACAGATCTTTAATGTTGGAAGATTTGTCTTGGAGACACTGCCTAAAAATCGCACAATGGGGGAGGCAAGAGCCTTGGCCAGAATCCTGAATCCCAGGGGTGACAAGTGGAGGCCATCACTGGCAAAGCATTGAAGCCTGTCAACCACGTCATCACAGGAAGACCGATACGGGATCCCCTTGGAATGACACCAGAAACTAAGCCAATTGTTGAATTATTTTTTTGTCGGTATTGTGGTATAATTCTTGGTGAAGGTAGGATGCTGCTTAGGGCTAGGGTCATACCTGCCTGGGACACATACTATGAGAAAGCTCAATCATGTCTCTCTTTATATCTTCCAGGGTGGTATGGGTATGTACAGGAACCACAGGAGCACCAAGGAATAATAGAGAAAAACAACAGCTGGATTCACCAAACACAATTTAATACAAAATCTTTCTCTGTCTCTGACGTCTCGTCCTCAGCCTTCAAGGAGTACAAATGAAATAAAAAACACCATACTTATATATACAACCAAACTTACTTAATTAGAACAATTAAACAATTATACAATAATTAAAACTTAAACTAGCAGCATTTTCAAATTAAAATCCTCATTCAGTCCATCTGGAAACAAAGTCTTAAATTTTAAAATATAAATAGCCTCTTTATGTAATAACATTTGTTTAATGTTCAAATGTTCATATTTATCATCATATAATTGTTCTAAAATTGTTGCCTGTAATGTCTTATAATCACCTCTGTGCATTTCTGAGAAATGCCTAGCAACAGGGCTCTCTATTTTATTATTAACTATGTCCCTGATGTGTTCCAAGAGCCTTACTTTAAAGGCTCTCTTGGTTTCTCCTATGTAGAACTTTTTACAGGGACAACTTATGGTATGGGTATGTGATGGAAAAAACAGATATAAAAATTCCCTACAGGGTACTCCATAAGAAATGTTGGAGGAGCAACTGGCAGCAACTAAGGAAATTATTCTTTTGATCTAGGATATAGAATCTGAATTGCCTATACGTAGTAAGACCTTGCTAAGTTTAATGCTACTAGATGCCAAAAAAAGCTATTACTATAAACTGGAAATGAAAATAAATCTAAAACACCTGTAATTAGAGTATTGCATATTGTAAAGGAGATAAAGGAACTTGGAGGATGGAGTTTTAGAAAAGGTAAGGGATGTATTTCATAGCAATATATGGAATTTGTGGGAACAATACATGCAGAATAATGTTCAAGGGGAGAAGTGAGGTTTAAGAGAAGGCAGGAATTGGGTAATTTTTGTAATGCTGGAGTGTATAAATGTTAAAAAGAAAGAAAACATATGTAATATATAATGCATGAGTAAGACAAATGTCACTTTTTATTAATGTGTGCCTATATTTTAAGTGATAATTTAATAAAGATGCTTAAAAACAGTGGAAAAAAGATGTTAATTCATATACTATCAAACATCCTCATGCTTCTGCTAATCATAGTCTGTTCTAGCAAACACAAAGATAAAGCAGCCTTCAATATAAATGTCACTTCAAACTATAAACCCTCATTTATAACCTCAAAAGACCTTGTAATAAGCACAAACATCAGCTATTACTAATTTCAGCTGAACTCATATCACATTATGCCACCAATACTCCTAATCAAAACAATCCTAAACTTTGTAACATTCAAAGACATCAGTCCTACAATCTCAACTCAAATTTCCTAAATTATTCTTCAGAGTTATACACCATCAATAATTCTCCTAGACCACAGTTACATGGAAAACAACCACGGTCTCAACCATCTTGACCTCTCCCCATTAATCTAGCCTTGGTAAACACTAGCAGCATGCTTAACAAATTAGAGCAACTTCAGACCTTTCAGTAATCAACTGCAAGGCACAGTAGGCACCAAATCCTGGGTTATGAGATATATCATTAATCTCTCCCATCATTTCCCAAGATTCTGACATTTCTAATCCTAGGTCTGGCTTACAGATTACACTATTAAAAGGGAACATTAAGGCAATTCTCATATTTATTTTCCATAAATGATAGTACCCCAACTGGCTCCTGGCTAACATTTCCCATCACAAAACAGAATACCTTTCTTACTATTATTGCACACTTCCCTTCTCCAGCTAAGCATGACCATTTTAAACAACTCACTGACTTAATATTTCTGCATACTAAATCAGCATACAAAGGTTATTATCCTTGTTGATTTTAACATAATCATAACTGACCAAAATAAACAGGGGACATCTAGGATTTCCTAACAAACCAATAATCTGTACTACTAAATAAGGAATCAAGCCAAACACAATCTAAAATCAGGGGACCCTCTATTAAACCTCATAATAACAAGAACCAGACTCATGCCTCATATAGTTCCCTTCTCCTTAAATACACCAGCATCCACTGCCCCATTATCTTTACATTCAACATTCCAGATAAGATGATTTCTCCAATCCTTCATACATTCTGGCCTAAAGCCCAAAACTATTGCAGCATTTAAATAAGAACTAGCCAGAATACATTGGAATATTTTAGGAACTTGAAACCACCCTTGCTACCAAACTGACTACTAAGCAGATGGATACAAATCAAGGTGAAAAGGGATGATGTAACTAGAGTTACAGATGAAGTCTTCCCAAAGTATCTAGACTACTGAAAACAAGACAACTTCTAGACAACTAAAGGACTTAAAGCTGTATTTAGGGTAACAGACCCAGTCTAGATAGAATGGAAATCTACAACTGGAAATAGAGTGAAGCGCATCTTTCTAAGAAGCTTATCTAAAAAGCCACTAGAATATACAAAGTCTCCCACCTCCAATACAATCTTCTCCATTCCTGTTTGTATTATACTAACTTACCATTAATTTCAATATAAAGTTGCTAACATTTTTTTAAATATTAAATCATTGTCATACAAGTTGTATTTATTCTTAACTGTTTTCACATTATGTTTAATTTGGTATAATTATTTAAACTATCAATGTTTTGTATTATCTTTAAAGATTGTAAAATTATTCTTTTTAAAAGGTTTTTGTGATACCTTGGAGCTTTTCTCCCCGAGCCTCCAATGAAAATGTTTTCCTACCCAGTCAGACTTTCCCGGTAATCAAATGTCAATAAATAAATAAAACAAACAGCCATACCAATAAAAAGGCCTGGGAAATAGTGAACTAAACTACTGGAAGGCTTCTGCAAAATGGCGCTCTCCATGACAACATAGTTCAGTACTCTATTGATAACCTGTCGGCCCCTGATTTCCTACACAAATTCACTCTTCTTCCTCCATCTCCCAATCCTAGTTCCCCCATTCTTCACTCTCTGTTTCTACTTCAAAAGCTATAAAAAGAAACAAGAAGAAATCTTGGATAAAATTCCAGTTAATCCCCCTTTATAAAATAATGGATATCCTTTACGACTTGTATGACTCAGCAGCTTACATATCCCTTAAACCCCTTCTCCTCCTTTACAACCTATGTCTCATTAACATCACCACAAGCTATTTAGAAACAAGCTACCACAAAAACAATCCCAAAAGTTACCAACCCCCCAAATAGACAGTGACTTCAGACCAATCTCCATTCTTACTACACTAGGAAAGGTCCATAAAAAAGTAATACCCTTCAATGTTCTCAAATACATTCAAAAGCTAATTGTACTTTCCAGACTATTAATTAACAGTAGAACCACCATTGCATCCTTGCATAGTTTCTATGTTGACATACCACAAAACATAAATTAGGCCATCCTGACAGCAATTTTCAGTGACTGAACAAAATTATTTTGCTTTGTTGATCATTCCCTTCCTGTTAAACTCCCCAGTCTCCGATGGGCTTAGCAGCAACACCCTAACCTGGTTTAAGGTCCTTCTCTCCCAAAGAAGCTTCAAATGTAGGTTAGGTCCTTCTCATCATCCACAACCACGCTAAGCAAATGCGTCCCCAGGGATCTCTACTCTCTCCAGTTTTATTTTCCTTTTTAAGTAAATTCTGCTCCAGTTTACCAAAGCTAAAAAACAATTATGTCTTACCATAACATTCCATCTGTGTTGTTAATCTTCACTTATCCTTGACTGTGGGTTCGGGTCTGCATCTTGGAACTGACTAGGCTGTTATTCAAGCTCGCACCTTCCAAAAATTCTTGAGCTTAGCTTTACCCATAATGTTCCTCTCAGGATTACCAAAGATCGAGTTTGCATAAGATAGTGACAGACAGGAAATAACAGAACAGAGACCATATCTGTATTCATAAAAGAGGATAAACCAATCTGTTGGGATAGATCCGCTGTATCAAGAAGTCCAAAAGGCAGGGGGAAGGAGGGTGGGAATGTCAAGGATAAGTGAAGATAGACAACAAAGATGGAATGTTATGGTAAGACATAACTTCTTTATCTGATGTTGTCAATCTTCACTTAATCCTGGACTGTGGGACAGAGTCCCCAGCTACCTAAAGCTTCGGAAGTCTCATGAAAGTATATTCCTGAGCACAATCGAACCAAATGATGCAGTTTCCAAGAGACCAGATCCAGCTTGTAATGAGTAATAAAAGTATGCAGGGATGCCTAAGTGGCCACTGTGCAGATATCGCCTATAGAAGCTCTGGAATGAAAAAATGGAGAAGAGGCTATTACTCTTGTAGAATGTGCCTTTACCAAGCCTTGTAGTTGTACTTTCCTTTTTGTAGAAATGAAAGTTATACAATCCCTAAGCCATTTAGCCAGAGTAACTTTAGAGACTGCTTTACCCAAAGTAGCTGAAGAAAAAGAAATGAACAACTGATCAGATTTCCTGAATTCTTTTGTTCTCTGAAGGTAAAATGTAATTGCTTGTGAACATCTAGTAAATGTAGATAATATTCACCTCTGTTTGCAAAACTGGGAAAAATATGGGAAGTTGTATCGTCTGGTTGACATTTGTCTTAAACTACTTTTGGTACAAAGGATGGATTAGTTCACAAGGACACCCTGTCTTTGTGAAAGGTTGGGTTAGGAGACTTGCAAGACAAGGCTTGTAGTTCTGAAATTCCCCTAGCAGAAGTAATTGCAATCAAGATTAAAGTCTTCCAAGATAAATACTTCAAATCGCAAATTGCAGCTGGCTCGAATGGGGAATGAATGAGACTATAGCACCAGATTCAAGTCCCAAAGTGTAGAAGAATCCCTGTATGGCAGTCTCAGCCTCAAAGTTCATTTCAGAAAGGTTTTACATAGTTTGTGGGACATTAAAGCTGCATCATTTAGGTCATTATGAAAGCTGGAAATAGCAGTACTCATAACATGTCCTTGTAACACAGATGAGGATAAGGACACTCCTGAATCGAAAAGCGATGCTAAGAATTCTAAAACCTTATCAACTGCTGCAGAATATGGACCAACATTACTCTCTGAATCCCATTTTGAGAATTTATGCCACTAACTGTTGTACAATCTAGTCAAATGTTTGTGGGAGGCTAGAATAATAGGTTGAACTGGGGCAGTCAGACTAGTATGCCTGGCAATCATTGAAAAGTCTGGCAATCATTGAAAATGGAGGAGCCATGCATTGAGCTTGAGATTCTGGAGATTCGGATGAACAAGCCCCTCTGGATGGTACAAGAGGTCTGGAGCTGGGTCCAGGACCCAGGGTTTCCAAAGTATCAGGCCAAAGAAAGGGAAACCAAATCTGTCAAGGCCAGAATGGGGCAATGAGAATTATCTTATTCTGTGACCTGCTGGCTTTCTTCCGACACTGGGAAATTAGAGGTACTGGGAGAAAGACATACAGAACACTGGGGGGGGGCAATCATGAAGGAGAGCATCTCTTGGTGACCCCCCCCCCCCATGAGGAACAGGGCAAAAGAGCTGATGCACTTGTTCATTGGGGAAGCAAAAAGATTGCGGCAGGGCTGGCCCCATCAATGGAAAATCCTCCCCATCACCAATGGATTGAGACCATTTGTGAGGCATCAGAATGCTCCTGTTCAACTTGTCCGCAATCACGCTGGAGCTCCCTGGAATGTGCATTTCATTAGAAAGAGGTTGGATGAAATTGCCCACTGCCATACCCTGAGTGCTTCTCGACAAAGAGGGTAAGACCTGGTTCCTTCTTGTTTGTTGATGTATCAAACCAATGATGTCTGTTTGGATCACAACCATTCCTAAGGGGAGGACTTCTTGGAATGCTTGCAACACCAAAAGCATTGCCTCAATCTCTAGAACACTGATTTGCAAATTGGCCTCTAACTGGGACGACGTTCCTTGGCCTGTCTTTCCCAGATAATGCCCCCCCCCCAAACTATCCAGGATGTGTCCGTGGTCACTATTGTCTTGGGGTTGAGGAGGGACAAATGGACAGCCTGACAACATTTTACTGGAATGCAGCGGCCAACTCAGGTCTTTTTTGCATAAATTGATGATCAATACTGGGAATAGACATTGGTTGGTCAACTCAGGTCTTTTTTGCATAAATTGGTGATCAATACTGGGAAGGGACATTGGTTGAGTCAATAATGACCACTGTGATGCCAAGAGCCATTGTAGGATTCGCATGTGAAATCTCACAAGGAGAACTAAAGTGATGGTGACTGCCATCAATCAACAGTTTTGTAGTCACTGTTCTGCTGTGAATAATTTGGCTAACTTTAATTTTATTCTTTGAAGTCTTTCTTGGGGAAAAGACTCAGTATAGGTGCTAGTGTCCAACACTGCTCCTATGAACTCCAAGTGCTGTGTTGATTCTAAATGGGATTTTTCATAGCTTACAGTGATCCCCAGCAAGCAGCAAGTCCAAAGAATGTAGTTCCTTGACCGCAACAGTAGATGCCTGGTGGGTGCGGTAATGAGCCTGTTGTACAGGTATGGAAACACACGGAATCCTTGCAGTCTGAAGTGAGCTGCTACCACTGCTATGTGTTTGGTGAACACCCTGGGGGCTGTACTCTTCCTGAAGATCTATTAAGCACACCCACTCATCTTTTCCTAAGAATGGAAGTATAGACTGAACTGTAACCATTTGGAATTTGGTTTCCTGAACTGACTTGTTCAACGCACTGAGATCCAAAATTGGTCTCTAGTCCCCTGTTTTCTTTGGCACTAAAAAGAATCTTGAGTCTAAACAAAAAACTCCACTCTCTAGAAGCTCTCTCTACCCCAGAGAATGCTGACATCTCTGCAGTCACTCAGAGATGGTTTAAAGTCACAGAGAGCACACCAACAGTACAAGGTTATAATGCCTTCTACATACTTAGGCCAGCTACTTCACAGGCAGGGTCTAAAGGTGGAGGTGTCTCTATTTACCTCAAAAATAAATATATTCCAAGGCTGGTTGAACAGGACAATGCACTTGAGCTGCTCCATGTTCAAATCACCATAGGCAAAATTCAGTACCACTTCCTTGTAAGCTATAGGTCCCCCTCTATGACCCAGGAAACCCATACCATGTATTTAAACTTATTAGAAACATTAACCACCCAACCCCATACCATATTCATGGGTGACTTTAATTACCCCACTATTAACTGGAAATCTTATACGGCACCAAACGTACATGCACAGGGATTCCTGGATTTTGTAAACACAAACTCCCTGGATCAGATAGTCAATACACCAACCAGGAGTGCAACCATACTGTATCTGGCCCTCCACTAATATGGGAGAGTGCTGCACACCCCCTACTGTAATGCCTTCCCTGGTAAGGCCAGACCATAAAATGGTCTCCTTTGAAGTAAAAATAAAACCTCGACCCCCAGATAAACCTGGAATATTCAAGAACTATTCCAAGGCTAACCTCTTGCTATTAAGTGAGAACCTAGCAAAATTTCAAGCCCCCAAAAACCCTGAGAAAACTGCTGCCTATGCAGAGCTGTTCACAGAAACCCTATGTTACTAGCTGCATAGAGTACCCACCAGGAAGTAGTACAGAACTAATTCAAAAAACAAGTCACCCTGGTGGAATCACAAAATCAAACTGTATAACAGGAGGAAGAAAATCATGGCAAAAATCAGGAGGTGCAGCACCCATAGGTTCATAGTTTGGTACTAGGCTATCAGCCCTAGGGCCTATACAAGCCTAGCCATAACAATCCCCTGGCTATTTCTTCCCACATTATTTACTTTCCTGGACCCCTGTCTAGCAGGGCGACTGACGTGATCCCTGGGGTGAATTTCCTTTCTCCCATCCAATCGTCAAGGTTCCTCTTGAAGAGGTCCAAAGAGGCACTCTGCTTGACATGTATGGGCAATCTATTCCAGAGTCTGGGGAGTCTCTGGGTCAGGAACCTATCCCTCCAGCAAGCAGGATAAAAGCACTCAAACTAAACAAAACAAAGGACAAATAAAAATAAAATCTACCAAAGCCAAATTTGAGGTAAATTTGGCCTCCCAGCTCAAGGACAACCACAAAGTATTCTTTAGCTATGTCTGCAACCTCAAAGGCAATACACAATTGTGTGCAGAGCTCATTGTAAATGCAGCCACCTGTACCGAGCCAGAAAGAATAGCAAACCGCCTGGCTGCTAAATTCAGCTCCAACTTTACCCCTCTCCCCTCAACCTTCCCTCAGGAAATATCATCAAGGTCCTTAATGCTAACACCAAGAACACTGCATCAATGGGTCTAGACAATATCCCAGGATGCCTTCTAAATAGCATGAAACATGACCTATCAGGGCCTCTGGAATTACTGTTTAACTGTAGCCTTCAAACAGGCTTTGTGCCTCATGAATGCAGAAAGGCAACATTCATCCCCTGCACAAAGGTGGACCATCTACAGACCCTGGAAACTACACTCCCATAAGTCTCACTAGTCTTATATGTAAAGCCATGGAAAGAATTACCATGGAGGTGATCAATACAGATATAGTAAACCTCCAGACACTGGACACAACCTAGTTTGGTTTCCTCAAGGGCAGATCATGCCTACTCAACCTGTTGGACTTCTTTGAGAAGGTCACAAAAGCAATAGATGAGGGCAAAATCGCTCACACTGCCTACATTAACCTGACCAAGGCACTTGACACAATACCCCACTCAGGCATTGTTGACAAACTCAAGAGGTTAGATACAAACCCATATGTCACCCCGTGGATAACCAACTGGCTCACAGACAGGACCAAGGAAGTTACAACTGGGGAGTCCACCTTTACAAAGAGGCCAGTCACAAGTGGAGTCCCTCAGGGATCAGTCCTTGGACTGCTCCTTTTTGACATTTACTTCTCAGTAGTCAAGGCCAATGTCAGTGGTCTCTGGCTGACTACATTTGCAGATGATTGCAAATTAGGAGCTGTCACTGAATCTCACACTGACACAAATGTTCTTCAGGAGGGGCTGACACAGAAACAACTGGTATCAGAGCCAGTGAATAAAACTAAATGCCAAGAAATGTATAATAGTATCTTTTGGGAAGTCATCCATCCCTGGTAACTATCATTTTGACAACACACCCCTTAGAGTTGACCCAGTACACAGGGACTTAGGATCACATAGACAGTAATCTAGCCTTTGACCATCACATGTCTACAGGGTCTATGTTATATATTCGAACGTCCAAAATTTCGAATACCATGTGTTCGAGACCATATGGTCATTTGGAAGTTCGAATATATAGTATATAAAAAAAAAACGAGACCATATAGTCATTTGGAAGTTCGAATATATAGCAAAAAAATATACCAACTCCAAGACCGCACTTCAGTGCAGAAAAGGGAAATTCTCCCATTCTGCACCATACGGCACTGTTAAAAGTCAACCTTCGAACACTTGAAATGTCGATCATATGGTCTCGACCATATGACGTTCGACATTTCAAGCATTCGTTTATTTCACATAGACCCTGTCTACAGTGGTGAGGAAATCATTCTATGCTGTGCAACTTATAAACAAAGGTATGGCAATACATCCAAGGAAGTCAATGTTCCACTGTATTCGGCATTCATCAGACCTATCATGGAGTACAATCCCCCCTTTGGTATGTACCTAACCAGGCATATCCAACAATTGGAATATCCACAGAGGTTCTTCACTAAAAGAATACAGGGCATAAGTAAGATGTCCTATGCAGGCCGCCTTGAGGCCCTATCCCTGTATTCTGTCTCCTACGGGCTTTTGAGGGGAAATCTATACCTGGCATACAGGGCATTGTAAGACCCCACTCTGATGGACCTCCTACATATCCACTAAACAAAAAGCAACAGAATTACCCATTCTAAAGACTTAAACCTTGCCTGTGATATAAATAGGACCTACTGGAGAGAGAGAGAAGTATGTAACTCAGGGACTACCACGTCTATGGAATAGGCTCCCCATCTATGTGAAGCAAAGGTCCTCCCTAACCCAATTCAAGTGCAACTTGGACAATTGGATGGGAAACCGGAAATTAATCCCTGGTTTGGCACCCATGTCTCTAATGGACAAAACCTGTAAATGGTTCATCTCCTAGGCCCATCCTTACACTTATCAAGGGTATCAGAACTTGTCAGAGATTTGAGGTGTATGGCTAGGTTTAAAAAGGCCCTTGGGGTCATTAGCCTAGTACACACCTATGAACCTATGAGTAAACTACGGATCCGATCTGGTCTGGTGGGGGACTGCTTGGATGATTCTTTTTGTCGAGCAGTTTTTGAATTTCTAAGACTCCTGCATCCTTGTGACTGGGTGAAACGTCTGGGATTCTCTTTGGCAGACTGGGTTGTTTTGAAAAGGGGATAGTGTAACCTCTAGTTATAACCCCCTGCACCCAATTGTCCATTATGTTTAGCCAGGCAGACAAGTGCAGAGATAATTGCCCCCAACTGCCTCCGGAGGACAGCAATCACGCCACCATTCAGGAGCGCTGACAGAAGTTACCAGGAATTCCTGGAACCCTGATTTTGCAGGCCAGCTCTGCCTTGAGCATGGTGTCTTCCACTGTAACTCCCCCTCTGCCCTGGGGAGAGTCATTACCACGTCAGTCCTGGAAAGGCCGTTGGGACATTTTGAACCATAGCTTTCCACTCCTCTGGTTCCTGGAGTAAGACCGTTGAGGAGTGGAAAAGCATACTCCCATGGCAGAAAGGATCTTTCCATCCTTCTCACATCTGGAAAGGGTCTCTAACTTTGATGCCAAAAAGGGATGTTCCGTCAAATGAAGCGCTGGTGAAAGAAGACTTAAATGGCTCCGCAAACTCACATAAGCGCATGCAGGCATGTCTCATCATAGCTATGCCAGAACCCACTGCCCTAGTCGCCCCTTTTGCTGCATGAGCAATGAGCCTCATAGACTAATTACATATTGATTCAAGGGTTGCCAGCTGAGAAACTAATTTATTCCTGCACCTCCTCAGCTACAGCTCCTGTCAGAGTGTCTGACAGCTCCTTTTTCAGGTCTCGGTAAAGTATTGTAAAATGTGCCATGAAGTTCAAGGACCTAAGCGCAAAGGTTGATGAAGTGTATACTTGCTTTCTGAATCTATTGATTGTCCTAAACTCCTTGTTACGAGAATGGATAGTAGGACTTTCATCAACAAGTTCCTTTTTGGTCGCAGCTGCAACCACCATGGCATCTACTGTTATCCCTTTAGCCCATTGTTGATGATCCTCAGGAGCTGACAAAATACAGTCTGGTCTCTTGGGGATTAGCTTGATGGAATCAGGACTCTTCCAAGCCTGCTGCGCAATCAATTTAATTAGATAGTCAGCAGGTGGAGAGATCCAAGGGGAAGACGGTCAGGTATGGAAAGCCTGCAGATATACAGATTCCTCCGAGGAAGGCTGATGGGATGTCCAGCCACCCCTCTGTCATAGGATTTCTAAAATGTCTCCAAATGAGAAGTCTTCCAGGGATGACCTTGGGGAACCTTCCCCTTTATCGAAATCAGTATCTTCTGTGTAAAACTCTTCAGGGGAGTCAAAGTACTTTCTCGTGCACTTTCTCCTTGGGGGCAACTCTTCGGTTGGATGGGCCAGAGAGGTGTCTGAAGAGGATATAACCACAGTTGTTGAATCCTGAGGTTTCTGTGCCCGCTGTCAGAGGACACAAGCTGGAGGTAGTTCTGGGTGAGGGAAAGGACCAGGATGTTGGCCCGACAAGGATGGTATCGGCTGTGAGCCCACAGTAGAAAAGGCCCACTCCATGGCCTGGAAGGCAGGCCCCCATAGAGGAATGGGAACCTGGAACCAAGATAGACTCCCTCAGAACCATGGTCCCATGCTGCACCGAGGAAGTTGCCACCAAAGCTGAAACTGGAGTCAAGCTCACATATGCTGACACCCCGAGAAGTATGGACAGCTCAACACTAGAGTGGAATCAGGCTCCCTGGAACCTGCAGTGAAGCTTCGACCCAGAGAGGTGTCCAGATCTGACAGAAACGAAGAACTCAGGGTAGGTATAGGTGCCAAAGATAAAGATCTGATTGGCACTGACAGTTGAAACCAGGACTGTCACAAATGGGAACTCCGAAGGCTCATCTGACTCAGAGGAGGAACAAAAACTGGTCAAGAGACAGGTAAGGTTCTAGAGCTAGGAACCAATGAAGTAGCCAATTCCCTCGCTGCCAAGAGCTGCTCCACCAGCCTCATAACATCAGACTCTGTAAGGCTCTTGGTGGAATGGATCGAACAGACCAACGGGGATCTAGATCTTTCCAAGAACGGGCTTGGAGGTCGGCCTAGAAAGGAGTCTACAGACTGGGAGTACCTTGTCTGGGCCTGTCTTTAAAAGGCAATTCCTTCGGTTCTGAAACAGGTGGAACCAAGGATTGAGAAGGCACTGAAGTCACAGTGTCTGAAATAATTACTGGAGCTGAAGTAGTCAGTGCAGAAGCCGGCACTGAATGTTCAAACTATGGGAACCTGGGAAGTTTTAATGAGTTTAGCAGGTGGTGCCAACAAAACTGTCTGAACCAAATGGCTCCTCATCTTAGATCTTTCATGCTTACTGGAAGAGGAAGAAAAAGAAGGGGAACTGTCATCAGTTTTAGATCTTGAAGAGACAAATATGGCCTCGTCGAAATCAGAGTTTATAAGGCCCTTTAGAATCAACTTATTTTTTTCTTTCTACAAGGGCCCAGTGACTGACTCTGTGACAAATAGCAAAGTCTTCTTGAAGATGCACCGGGCCCAAGCAGTAGACACCGCAAGAGTGTCCGTCAGTTTGGCAATTTTCTGTCACACTTCTGGCATCTTTTGAAGCCAGAAGTTCTTTTAACTTTCTCTACCATACCAGAAGACCCACTCACATACAGACACAGAGAGAAAGAGAGAAAGAAAGAAAGAAAGGTAAATTAAAATTAAGTTTTTTTTTTAATACAGATTAGGCAGATAGAACGTACCAACAATGATACAGAAAGGTTACCATAGAGGTAAGTTAGAGAGAAAGGATACCAACAATGGCAGTGAAGGTTTACCTTAAAGGTAGACAGAGAGAGAAAGTAAAAGTAAAGGGACTACCAACAATGGTACTAAGAAAAACACTAAAAGTGTTAAATAAATAGCCTAGAGGAGCTGAGTAAGCAAAACGAAGTTTAGGAGTAAAAGATAAAGGTTTTGTAAAAGAAAACTTACAATTGTAGATGAAAAGTGTTTGCTCGAGAGCTGACAGGAAAAAACATGTGTGGCACTAACAGCAGCAAACGAGATCTGAGGTAATCCTGAGAGAAGCATTATGGGTAAAGCTAAGTTCGAGAGTTTTCAGAAGGCGTGAGCTGGAATAACAGCCGAGTCGGTTCAGAGATATGGAAATGAACCCACAGTCAAAGATTAAGTGAAGACTGACATCAGATCTATCATTCTGTGTGCAGATAATATGGTAATTTACATGTCACACAGATCAAACTCTACCATCACAAATGAATTAGAACAAGACATGTCAATATTAACCTCACTATCTGACTATAACACAACAGGCTTATCCTTAACAAAAACCCTAGATCTACTTTAAAAACACTCACATACCTCTAATAACTTGGTATTTGACTTGGTCAAAATCTAAACTTCAAAAATGACACTAACGCCACCAAATCTAAAAAAAAAAAAAAAAAAAAAAATCGATAACCTTTTGTTCTGAAAGAAAAAAAATTCACAATTCTTATCTTACAAAGACAGTTTGGCTAAAGGAAAAGAAGCCATGCTTGCACAGCTTAAATATGACCTCCCACCATTGCAGCAACATCTACACAGAACATTTCTTTCCTCCAAACGATCTTCAGATTCATCAACCTATCACCTTAAAGAGAGTACTACCACACTGGGGTTGATCAGTCAAAGGGGCTACCAATGGAACAATCAACCAAGCTACTTTTGCAACCTCTGAACCATAACCTTCTTCAGCAAAACTCATTTTACTTGCCCATAGGTTCACTCCTTTACCATCAGCTACAACCTTATCTCTATTCCTGACACTGGTCTTTCATTACTTATCAAGAATCAAACACCACTAGTTTGCCCTCACCCTGCTACTCTGGAAATTACTACCAACATATTTTAGAGGAAATTTACTCCTTCAAATAAAGTCTAAAACTTCCCCTTTAAAGAATCAAACTGTATTTTTTTTCTAAACATTGGAATAACCTGATCTCACATTTCAAACCGCTGCCCTGGTTCCATCATGGACTTTGGAAAGTACTAGTACCTACTAAACAGTCTCCCTTTATATTTATTCTCCTCCTCCCTTTCTTTAACCCCCACATATCAAGTCTGTTAATATTTCTAAACATGCATTGAAAGGTCTTCATATTTTGTAACCATACCCATGACTTTGCATACCAAGATTTAAGTTCAATTTGCTTGACTATTTCACTGCATTTATTTGTACTTGTTTCTGCCCCTGTAAACCCCTTACTGTATTGCGTCCCACGTCATCGCATCTTGCTTGAACATTTCATTACATTCATTTGCATTTTATTTCCTTTGTAAACCTTGAGGTGAGACTGAAAAAGGTCCATTTAGATATGGGTTCTACCCAAGTTAACACACCAAAATAGTACATAAATGATAATGGCATGTTCTAAGGCAACATTCTGTTATTTACACTGACTTGCCTATGCCAGACAGGATAGATTTTACATGAAACTGCTAAGATGTAACCAGACATTTATTACTTCTTTTATTTCAACTACAAAATGTAATAATTACATAAACACTAACAAACACATAAATATGTATGCCTTACTTTCTAAAGCTGAAGTCTTAGATTCTGTACTTGCAACTGAGTTTGCACTTTCTGCTTCTTCTTCTTGCCATGTCGAGTCTTTCTGAACGTTTTTGCTGTCCACAAGCGATGAGAGTAACTCTTTACTATTTCTGGGTTCATTCTCAGTCAGTTCCAGTTTTTCATTTTGTGTGGAGAAAGATTCATTTGGAAACACTTCTTCAGTGGTACAGTTGCCTGCAGATTCAGAACTGTTGTGCTGGCTTAGATTCTGGGAACCTGCTTTCTGTTGCAGTAAAGGAACTGCATCACCAGAAGTTAACTCAAGCTTCTTCTTAGTAGACTCATCTGATTTCACTGACTGATCAGGAACAATATTTACATGGACAAGGCTTATTTCTGTATCATCATGGACAATGTAATTCACCTTCTTACGAAGGAGAACAGAAGGATCCTCATCAGCATGTTCATCTTTAAGGACCTTACTTCCCTTATGAACTGCAGGAGTAGACTTCCTTAGAGGTGGTGGGAATATCTCCTCAAAACTAAACAAGGATAGAGAGAGAGAAAACAATTAGAATCTTTAACAATGTCTGCTTTTCCGACAAGCATTTATTTTCACAACTGAATAAACTAAGCAAGTCGGTATCAAGTACTAGAGATTTTTGAGTAATCAACCCAATTCCATGATTCAGGCAGAATAACTCTTCTCGCACCCATCCTGACATGCAAGTTGATTCAAAATGAAGCACTCAATTGTGTATGTGAAGACATATAAATATTACATAGTATAAGTTATCTTTTATTTATATTTGTTGCCCATTATAGTCTAAGCATAACTGAGTTTCAGAAAATGCTAAAAAAAAAAAAAAAAAAAAGGCCCAAAAACCACATTCTAATTATAACAGGTTATCAACTTGAATTATTACCTACTCTCACTCATTTTATATAATATAATATTAATCAAACCGTGAGTAGTAACCTAACCATAGAAGTTCATATGTGATATAATAATTACTCACAAAGTGTGCAGATACAGTAGAATACAGTTCAATTAGCTGAGGTCTGCAGTATCAGGTTTATAGATAGGTTTATATTAGCATGTCGACAGGGAAGAACAGTGAATGCCCTTATGTCGACATATTAAACAAAATGCCTAAATTTCGAATGGCCAGAACAGAGACTTTTTTCCAGCGGAAATAAATCGCTGGGCCGTTGTCGGAAATTTGCCATTTCCTCCACTGTAGTGCAATCTCGGAGTTGATATAGTTAAGTAGGGGGGTGTGGGGGGCAAAGGCCCCCACTTTATTTTGTCTGTTTTTTTTTTTTTTTGTTGGCCCAGCGATTTGTTTCCCGGGGGGGAGGGTCGCTTTTCTGGCCATTCAGGATACTGACATTTCATTTAATATGTATCGACATAAGGACGTTCGCTGTTGTGCCCTGTCATCTTGCTAATGTAGACCCTTATATACAGGTATAGCCTTTCATATGTTCAGCAAACAGGCATTACCACCTATAATTCTGTAATTATCAAAGGAGGTAATTATAACTGTGTACTCAACGTAACAAATGGGGATGCTGGGTCTCTCCAAACACAACATAGGATTAATGCTTAGCTAGTTCACCAGCTTAACTTAATTTCCAGATACCTGCAAATAGGACACTTTGTCTACCCTATATCAATATCCACATGACACTTTAGTAGAACTATGCAGTACGTCCACTAACTCTTTAGCTGTCCCTGTAGAAATGACAGAGGCAGTAAAGACGACTCAAATGATAAAGGCACAGCACCGCCTAAGGAAACTTTATAATACTGCAAACTTGGAGCACTTGGTTGTTTCAGTTGCCCAAACATTTTCCCAAGGGCAGAAATTACACAACAATCTTTAAGCAGGCTCTTGCAGAAGGCATTGCCAAGTACTGAACAATCTAGACCAGGATACCCTGCAATAAGGCTTCATTTTCACAGCCTCCCAATCAATGCAGCATCAAAAAACTGAGTTGAATAGATCACTGTTACATAAACCAGAAAGGACAACACCTCCCAGCAAGGAGAGGACTACAGGATTCCATCTCATTGATTAGTTTACCTGAGAAGCATCTCTTCTCATTCAAGTCCATCAGATGGACTGGGTCCAACATTAAAGCAAATTAGGCCACAATCATCTGCAAACTGTACCAACCAACAATGGTGGAAATACAGTATTAAGCTGAACATCAACTGTCCCATGAAGATTCAATGAACAAGTAGAAGGTCTCAATACACTCTTCTCTTTCAGTCACACTAAACAGTTCTGATGAGCCTCAGCCCAAAAGGCAAAAGTGCTTATTATAGTGTTTGTCTAAAGTATAAAAACTAAAAAAAATTTGTTCAGAAATCTCCAACAATAATAATTAAGAGTAATATGAGAGATATTTGAAAATTATTTTATTCCAGAATTGTGCTACAACTCAGGCTATATATCAGTGTATTTCAGTTTTTTTATGGTACTTATCAAAAACTGCCACATTTTAGCAGATACATCTATAGTTTAATAAACAGGTAGTCAAAGACCAGGTCACAGATATACATATTCTGAAATCCTCAAACATGGATTCCACAGAGTGCATTACATGAATGTGCATCTGCTTCGTTAATGGCTATCTCAGAAATCTCATTAACAGCTTACTTAATTTGGTTGAGTTCTTCAAGAAAGATACTGAACCTCTGCATGCTGAGGTACCACATCAATGAAGTATTCTTTGTAATTATCTGGGGGGGACGTCTAGCTGAAAATAGTTCAGATACACCTCTGACTTTTTACAACTGCTCTCATCTCTTTCATGCTTTTATTTGTGAGGAGGGGTGCCTTAAACTAGTACCTCTGTACGGATAACATTTTCAAAAGTATGTTTTCACATGCACTTAAGATACTGTTGATGTATTTGAGGAACACAGTCATTCATACTATAAATTGTGTGAATTTTGCCACCAAAGGAATTAGAATTGTTGCTTCTGTGGAGTATATAGTTTGATTCCATATATTCTTACGTATCTACAGAAGTTTTCTCATGTACAGTCTTGTACAAGGAATTATACGAATTGCAGGATGACTTGCACCTCAGAGCTCAAAGTTATACTTTCTGCAGTTGCTGGTAATCAAATTACTTCCTGCATGAAAGTTGTGATCTCCTGAATCATGCCTGAGGAAGGAGAATTTTCATCTAAGCTGAGTTCAGAACTACATTCAGGAAGGTTACTGTCAATGCTGGAATTAGATTTGATTAGTTTTCATTCATGATAGTTTACAATTAATGCTGAAAGCATAGAGAAGGCATACTATGATCCTAAAGTGTTGCTCCAAAAGTTTCTATGTCTGGACCACAGTCATCCATATAAGCGATATGGATTATATGTTGCTTCTTCAACTGTGCAAACAATAGAGCTAAACATTTTATAACTAGAAAAAATGCAAGAGTAGCACACAAAGTGGAAATCTGCTATTTGAAACCTTGAAGACTTACTTTGAGATGACCTTAATGGGATGTGAAAGTATGCTCCAGCCATGCCTCATATTGCCATAAATTAGTTCTTTTCTAGAAGGATTACATTCTAAACTGTTATAATCAGTTTGGTTTTAAAATGTCTAGTATAGGTCCACAAAGTGTCTTTCTTTGGGTCCAAAAATAGTCTGGAATAGAACAATGTTTTTTTTTGGTGACCGGAATGCAGAGTGTTGACATTTTGCTCAAAAGTCGTACCATCAGTTCTAATAGAACTGAATAAGTGATAAGATGGAGTACTAGTAAATGAAAAAAATGAAAGATAATGAAATATGAATAACGTTTAGAAACATTTTTGCACTTTTTAATTTCTTAATATGTTTTCTGTCCCCCTGTGCCTACCAGTTATCTAGCAGCCACCATGACAGTGCCCATTCATTTCTTGTCCTGGTACAAGAGACATTTGTGGCCTACCAATCACCTAGGCAGTCATGACAGGTGTTTCTGTATTCTAACATTAACTACTCCCCAAGAAATTAAGTACATGCTCACAGATGAAAGGACCTGCAATGTCTTTTTTTAAACACCTTTATTGAATTATCACTTCTGACATAGGCAAACTTACATTTATACAAAAGTAATCAAACCATATTAACATGTTCACATTTACAAACATATATCACATATACTGTTCTTTACCATATAAATCATTCTATTCCTTATAGGTTAGTACTAAGCTAACTGCCCTTGCGAGCCATTTTAAGCCAATTATCCCTTGTGAGACTCAAACCCTGCACCTTGTGTTTGTAAGGCAAACACCTTAACCATTAAGCCTCCTGCTCTCTCAAACAGCATTCATTCTCCAAAACATTTTTCAGCATGTACTGTTCCCACAATTTCCATATGTTTCTATGTAATTTACTTCTACTCTTTCTAAAGATCCCACTTCTTGTCCTTTTATTGCTGTTACAATATTCACTACTTCAAGTATAGCTGGGTTAGACTTGAATTTCCATTTTTTAGTATTTTTTTTTTGGCAGCCACCAGAATTAAACATACATAACAAGGCTTTACTATGTCTCGCCAATTCAGATCCTGTATCCCAGCTCAAAGAATCATTTCCTTAGTTACATTAATTTGCTTGCTCAGTATCATAGCAAAGTAATCCGTAGGGAATTTTTAGTATGTCAACTCATTACACTCCAAAAACGTATGCTCCCTGATACCTTTTTCTTCCCCATTACACTTCCAATATTTGACATCTACCTGAGGAAAAATTATTTGGAGTCTGCTTGGGGTATAAAAGCACCTATGCAAACACAGGACCTGCTGTGACACCTGAAAAATGTTGTCAGCCCAGCTATCTGGAATTTTGTAAATAATTATATGTCACTTGAAAATAATATTATTTATATTTATGTTTATATTAAACTACTGATGCAGAACTGTATGTTATGCACTGAGCTTCAAGAATGTAAGCACAGTGTACCCTGCTGGAAAAGAGCAAAAATGTATATAAGCTATATACCTGTGCAAATGTATGATTTAATAGTAAAAGTTGGAACATACAGAGTTAACTTGCAAAACTTCAAGAAAATAAGTTGAAATTAAAAGTGCTTTATGATGTGCTATAAAAAGTTTCAGTGCAGCAAGCAGACACAATGTCTTGAGGTAGAAGTTTCTTTCTATTGTCTTGGAGAGAAGTAATAACTAGGTCTAAAATGTAAAAGTATTTAATTGTTTTACGACTTCCAGTTCTGAGAAAACTTCTGAGAGATATGCATTTTTCACAGAGAAATGTTAAATTTTGTTAAGTTTCTGTTAGCCTGGGAACTGAAGGCAGGTAACAAAGAGTGATGTCATCTAGGCTACCCCAGCAGTAATGTTTTGATATTAATTTAGGAACTCTCTCAGAGACTGTGCATATTTATATCTTGTCTTGGATCTAGAAACACCCATTCAGCACTTTTTTGCCTTGCTCTGTAAGAAAGATTTAGGAATAGTATATTTTAGATATAGATGGTAATATAGTAAAGATTAGTTTAAATGTTTTCTGTATTTATTTGAGACCGTCTTGCAATGTTGTTTTAAACTACTTCCTATGATTCTGAACTCTGTAGTTACTGTGTTGTTTGAGTATTGTCTTGTTCTTTTATTATTTATTATTAAATATATTTAAACCTTTTAATTGTGGCTGGTTTATTTAGAGATATTTAAGCTCTTAGAGTACTGGCATATGTATTTGGTAACACTGTACAGGCCACTTCTAAATAGCCTTGAAAGTCTTGGTCACACTTACTTGGATTAATAGTAACACTACACAGTAAGATTGGGCATCCTATGGTAAGGGCCTTAAAAGTAGTTGATAAGTATTGGTTGATGGCAGCTGGTACTTATAGTCTAGGCAGAAGGGGGCATATCTAGTAAACCTGTGCCAGCCTTTCCCAGGTGTGTGTTTGTGTATAAATCAAATCTCAGTGTGTGTCAGCTACTTGGGCAGGGACACGAAGCACTGGTTGGACAGAGAGGGTGCTTGAGGTTTCGACTTGCACTCAGCTGAGATCTCAACCCTATAGCTGTGCCACTGGGGAGTTTTATTGGGGATGTGGAAAAAAGAGAATTAACCAGCCCCAAGACTGACTGTGATCTCTGTGAGCTCTTAAGGGAAAATGTACTTTACTGTGTGTGTACTTGTCATACATGTCTACATTCCTCACTGCTGCTAGTGGTGAGGCGGCTCCTTGATTACTGGGCCAGTGCAGGGGCATCACACCTGCTATGTCTTCTCCTTGGAGCATCACATTCCCACACAAGCAACTGTGAGGCAGCCTTCATAGGGCAGGTTGCAAAGCCATGTGCATGTCTTTAGCCTACAGCTTGCATGCCATGCACCTCCAAACTCTAGTAGCATTTTGCTAAAGACGAGCATAAGGAATATTTCCAGTAGGTACAGTCTTGCAGTGGGACTAACCAGCACCTACCTCCTAGGCTGGGGGAGCTGGCATCAGATGCTCACTCTCACCCCTGCTTGTCAGCTCCTCCAGCCTCCAAGTCAAGTCATCCAGACTGCAATCAGGCTTTTATCCCTTTGCCCAAAAGTGAACACTAACCTTTAGAAGCAGACTGTAGATCCCACTTGTCTGCGATAACGAAATTCTTAGTTGGTAATGCGAGTCTGAAAACTGCTTCCTAGGTGAACGGGCAATTAAGAGGTTAATGAAGGATCCCACTTATGGTCAGCAAGATGTCTTCTACTGCAGATACTTAGTTACTCACGGACAATGCTGTTCAAAAATTTAATAAACTATTCCTAGCCACACATAACAGTTGTCCACCCCTAAGAAGAGACAATAAAATTCAACTAGACTCTCTGGTTATCCAGTATCAGCAGAATCCTCATGCATAAAAAGGACAAGGCCTAGAAGGAATAAACTAAGAACTCCTCAAACCCTACTGTAGTTTAATGAACTTCATAACCTTACCTAAAAACAAATTTAAACAAGAAACAATACTACAATGACCTACAAAATCAGCTATAGACATAATCCCAAAAATGTCTGGTCCTCTATCAGATATCACATCCAGGCACAAAAACACCCTAATACCTCTCCAAACAGCCCTCCCCCATGAGGTAGCAACTCAGTTCAACTCATACTTCAAATTCAACTCATATTCACTGAGAACATAGCAGCCCTCATTAAATATGTTTTTCCTACATCTTTGACATACACCAAACACCTCCTGACAACTCATCAAACTTCACCCTACAACTTATCTGCATCCATTCAACAGCTGCTTCTTTAAACCTGGTTCATGCTCTCCTGGTAACCTACATGAATACCTTAAAATGTTAGTGGATGCTATAACCTATCCATTCTCTACTCCCATAAATAGGTCAAAGTCAAGAATCTTGTATTCCGTCACTGTGGAAAAGTCTCACATTATTCCACTTCACAAAGGCAGCTAAATCCACTGAATTCTCCTATTTCAGACCTACTGTTATAATATTCCCACTCTAAAAAAATCCTGGGAAAAATGTATTATGAAACAGCTAGTTCAATACCTCAAAAAGGAAGAACTCAACCACTGCACAGCATGGTTCCCACCCAATCCACAGCACAACAGCAGCTCTATTAATATCCTAGAAAACTGTAAACAAAGCCAGGGCAATGACAAACCCGTTTCTGCTATATTCTTAGATTTATCCAAAGACTTCGATGCAGTCTCGCATAGTAAATTCCTGTAGTAAATGTCCACTCTTGGCCTTTCATAATCTACCTTCCAATGGTTTAACAGCTGGTTGTCCAACAGAAACCAGTCTGTAAAATGGCACCACTCTCTCTCTCCATACCTGCCCATCACCATAGGTGTTCCTCAAGGTGCTACCTCCCAACAGGCTTCATTAATGTACTATGTAGACAAGTACAACGTTATATGCTCCTTTGATAGTATAATCCACCTCCAACACACAAAAATGGCTTAATATGAAACTTTCACTTAATCTTAATAATAAAAAGTTACTCCTATTCCTCTCCAAATTACATATCCAAGACAGAATAAAATTCAAGTCACCTCCCTAAACAAAATTGAAATATAAATCATCTCACATACCAAGTTATTAGGCGTGACCATAAATGGCAACCTAAAACTTAATCTACACATTCATAAAAGCATTAAAGAACATCAAAAGCTAAGAATGCTATACAGATTAAACATATTTTATTTATTTATTTGCTTTTTTTGACCAGGAAAGTCCACTCCATTTTCAGTGGAGGCCTGGGTAGAAAAGCTCCACAAATACAAGACATTTGTTAAACAAGTATTTACAAAGAGTGAAAAACAACAATAAAACCCACATGGAACATTACATGATTATGTGGCTCAGAACGCATGAGAAGTTATTTGACTCATGACAAAGTAAAACAGTCAACTAGAATTAAGCAGACAACACAGACAAATTATGCAATTATACAGATATTCCATACAAGCTAAACAGACAAATTATGCAAATCAAATGTACACAATTATTCTTATAGCAGGGTGGGGATAACTGAGCTGGAAGGTGCTAATCATGGGTGAACTTAAGTTGGGAGAATAAAGATGAGTATAGGAATTGCTGGTGTCAAGCAGGTGGTCAGGTTATAGAGGACTGGGAGATTGTGCATGAGCAAACCATTGAGTGGAAAGATATTTGTGTAGAGACTTTTTGAATAAGGAGGCACTACTAATAGCCCAGAGAGCAGGTGGAAGTGCATTCCAGAGTTTAGCTATAATAAAAGAATAGAGATGTTGACCAGAGAGAAGTTTTGGTCTATTTACTTTGACAAGAGATTGATTTTCAGATCTGAGATGCCCATTAGGTTGATTAGGAGTCAAAAGGGAAGCAAGGGCTGGGCATTCACGGGGCTTATGGATAATTCTGTGTGCTGTATATAGTTGAATGTAAGTGAGATGTTGTGGGAGTTCTAACCAATTCAAGGATTGTAGAGAACAGCAATGATGGGATGCATATTTTGCATTAGTCACAAACATAGCAATTTTGTTATACAGGTGTCTATCTTAGATTTTAAGCAGGACTGTATGTTTATGGGAATGGGAGCCCCACACAGGAGAGAAGGTAGTAGAAATGTTGAGATGAGAGTTTTTCTAGTGGAATAGTTTAAAAATTGTTTATGTCTATAAAGGGTGCGGAGTTTTTGGTGAGTTTTTGTAATACTGTTGTGGATGTGTTGGTCAAATGTTAAGTTATTACCTATGGTTATGCCAAGTAGCTTGGTACAGGGGACTGCTACCTCTATGACAATTTTATTAACAGAGTAAATAATGTATTCAGATTTGTTAAGAGTGGTGTTCTTTTTAGATGTGAAGAGCAGGAGTTTGGCTTTATTAGGGTTAAGGGCAAGGTGATTGTTGGCCATCCTGATTTCGGTTGTGGGGAAAGCATGCTGGGTCTTAGTCAGAAGTTCAGATTCTGAGGTGGCAGAGCAGATGATTGTGCAGTCGTCTGCGAACTGAACTACAGAACCATAATTGAGAGCATAGTGAAAGTCATTAATGAAAATGCTGAAAATAAGAGGCCCTTAATATAGACCTTTGGGGAACTCCAGTGGAAGTAGTTAGAAAAGGAGAGAGGAGTGTTGGCTTTTGGCAGATTGCTGTCTGTTAGTAAGATAGTTGGGGAACCAGTCAAGAACACGGGTGGACATGCCTAGGTGTGAGAGTTTTGACAGGAACAAGGAATGGGAGATGGTGTCAAAGACCTTTGAGAAATCAAAGAAAAGTGCAGAGACAAGTTTAACTTCATTTCGGTCAGGGTTATCAGTGTTCAAGAAGGATAGGAGAGAAGATGTAGTGCTGTATCTAGGCCAAAAGCCATGCTGAGTAGAGGAAAGGAGGTGGTTTTGCAGTAGATAATTCATAAGTTGTGTTTGAATACATTTTCCATTATTTTAGAGATGGGGATAGTATGGCTATGGGGTAGAAGGTTAGAGATGTTAGTATTGTTGCCACCTTTGTGTAGGGGGAGGATATAGGCTTTTTTTCAAATGGAGGGTACATAGGATTCTTGCATAGATCTGTTTATGAGAATACTAATGGGAAAGCTGATAGATCTGGTTGACATTTGTAGATATTCAGGGGGTAAGTTGCCTGGGGCACTGCTACCGGACTTGAGCTTTAGCAGAAGTTTAGTTATGGCAGTGGTAGGAATAGGAGAGAAGGAGAAAGGCTGGGGAGAAGAGTTTGTTGGGAAGTAACGAGTTGGTATTGGGTTGTTGTTGTGGCTAGTCTGAGGAAAATTGGCAGCAAGTTTGGATATAGTGTCAATGAAGTAAGAGTTGAAGAATGAGGCTATTTCTGTAGGAGTTTTGTTGGGGTTTGGGCAAGGGTTGCTCTTGGTGCCAGGGTTTAGTAGAGTGGAGACAGAATTCCAAATTTTTTTTTTTTTGGTTTTGCTTATAGTTGTTTTGGAGACACAGGTTGCATTGTTTTTTATATTTGATAACTAGATGTTTTACTTGGTTGCGGAGCTGTTTGTATAGCTGGAGGTCTAAGGGGTTTTTATTTTTCTGCCATTTTTTCCATGCTCTATCTCTAGTAGTCATGAGTTTTTTGTATCTCTAGTTAACCAGACAGCATGATTTGTTTTTATTCTCTTGTTAATGAGAGGGGCCATTCCACTGAGTATGCTTAGAGATGTTGAATTAAAACATTCAACAGCTTTGTCAAGGGGTAGAGATTTTAGAATGTCCCAATTAATTTCACCCAATACTGCATTGAAGGTTGTTGGGTTGAAGTCAGCTAGATTTCTGGTAGGTCTGTATTGGTGCTAGGTTAGCGTTGTAGAGGTGTTGTGTGTTATGTAGGCAGGGTGATTGTCACCAATATTGTAGGGCAAAGTTCCTGCTGAGAAAATTTTTGTTGGGGTCTGACATTAAAAGCCAGTCTAGGATGGAACCATTGTTGTTGTTTTTCTTGGGCTGGGTAACACTAGTAATAAGTTGAATGAAGTTGTAGAGATTAATAGTTGGAGAGGGATTTGCATGATCTAGCCAGTTAATGTTTACGTCACTTAGAATTATTGTTTCATTGTGGATGTTCTTTGAAGTCCAGGCTAAGATTTCTTCTAATATGGGAATATTATTATCTGGAGGTATGTATATGGCTACCAACAAAGGCTTCTGAATTTATTCATTTTTAGATGTGCTATGATAAGTTTAGCTGAAGAGAACCAAGGAATAGGGTTAGAGTAAGGGATAATGGTAAAAGTGCTGGGGTAAAGAAGTGCAGCTCCACCCCCTTTCTTGTGGGATCTGTCTGACTTTAAGCAGAAGAAACCTGGAGGGAGGAAATCAGACTTGTATATGGTTTTAGCCATGTCTTGGTTATGTTATAGAAATTATATCAGGTTTAGAATGGGATATCCAAGCATGGAATTCTGGGATCTTGTTTCTATTGTTTTGTAGGTTAATGGTAAAGATATTCAGGGCTTTGTAAGGTTTAGAGGACTGTGAGGCAGATTGTGTAGGTCTAGGGTTGGGGTGGATGTCCCCACATTGAGGTAAAGTGGTAGCACTATTTGAATGTTTTATGTGCAACGGCCTAGACATAGAGTTGCACTGTCTTGTGAAGAGCGTTATACTTACAGTATTGTGTTTTTGCAAAAGGATTATAGGTTTGATGGTTATACTGTAGTAGATGACTTTAGGTTTCTGATTGGGACTTGCGTTGATTGGTAAGTTGATTATGGGTAGTGTTATGGTTACTTACAAATGTATTTAATATGGGGTTGTTTGGGAATGGGGGTTGGGTACAGGAACAGAGCAGGATGGCCCAGTCGCCTTGCACTGTGAGAAGCAAAAAACAATCAGTAAGGTAAGTTATGTTTGAGACTAGAGCTTGAACTAATGAGGGTGGAAAGGATAGAGGGAGTGTTTCTACAGGTTAAGTGCAGGAGTCAGAAGGGCAAACAGAATATGTAATAGGAGCAGAGAGAGAGAGACTGGTAAATGGCTAAGATGTCCTATATATATAAGGGTAATAAAGCTAGAGGTAGGAGAAAATGTAATGTTAGGGATGCCATACCAAATATTTATGGTAGTATCCAGTTTGAGGGAACTGGAGGTTTCAGACTGAAGAACATGGAAAGTACAGCAGTATGGAGTAGAGGGTGCTTGGGACACAGGAGGGGTGATGTATGACGGGAATCAGGAGTAAGAGACCAAGGTACAGAGTCACTAGTTTGTTAGGCCAGAACTAATTCACATACATTCCCTGTTAGAGGACAAGGCTCCAGGTTAGAAAGTCCAGGATTCCACTGACAGACTAAAAGGATTCTCAGGGACCAGGCTTGGCTTGGGATTCATTGCTTCGACCGAGGTGAAGGAAGAGAACAGGTATGGTAGTACCTCATTCCCTATTAGAGGACAAGGCTCCAGGTTAGAAGGTCTAGGCTTCCACTGACAGACTAAAAGGATTCATAGGGAACAGGCTTGGCTTAGGATTCACTGTTTCGACCAAGGTGAAGGGAAATGCTCGATGCTCGTACATCACCCTGGGACATACAAGTTGGCTAGTGGAAGAGTGTAGTGGAAAAGGGCTAATCACTAATTCCACCATCAGTGACAGACATCTTTTGAGTGCACTTAGGGCACTTTTTAAACCCCGAGGGTTTTACACCTTTAGCTCTAATATTTCAACCTGACGTTCTGCTTTGTATGCACAAATGTTTGCACTTCCTTTACACTGCTGCCTTTCAATCTGATGTTATTAACTGCATTTATATTCTAACAGCCCAATATTCATGATGTGATTTTTGAATCTGAATTTTAACCTATGTGAATCTCTAGCCTGCTGCAATGGTTGTATCCCTTATTAAAGTTCAGCCTCAAAAGGTGTCTATAGCTCATTATTATTTTGTATACATCTATGTAATAATTGTTTGTCATTGTATATATAAATTAATTTCTCTGTAATCTCATTTACCTTTCAAGGAGCTTTTATCCCTGAGCATTAGCAGAAAAAGCACAGCTCTGTCTATTTGGACTTTCCCAGTAAGCAAATGTCGATTAATAAAGAAATTTCATTTTAAATTATGCTAGTGTGGCTGAAGCAGAATTCATGCCCTCACAGGATCATTAGGTAAAACAGTTTCCTATAGAAAAATATCTTACTAAGAAACTTACAGCATACTGAGAAGTAGATGTGTGGAGCAAATGCCTAGCGTTTTCATTTGTTCTTTCCTTTCTAAAGCTAAGGTTTCTTGTGCGGACTGGGCAGTCAGTAGTCATATGCACGTACAGCATATGGACAACAATGCCCTCTGGGCAGATCTTCTTCAGCCAAGAATATCTACTCAAAGCTACTCCAGGGATTTAGCATCACAAGCACATTTTAACATGTGCAGTGGAGCTCTGCTTTTCCATTTTTCCTTCTGCCTTCCTACCTAATAAGACTTGAACATTTTCTTGTAAAAACTTTTAATATGGAGCTTTGATGTGTTATCATATGTTCCAAATTTATGGCTATGATATAAATATTAGCCAATGTAAAACCATCTTCCCATTCTTATAAAAAATCCTAGGGGAGTGATGACAAGAAGTAGAATCTTGTTTTGCTACTGACCAGAATTAACAGAAATGGCAACAAAGACAGCCCTCATGTTAATATATAGATTAGTGTTATCAGACAAAGCTTTGTACAATCTATCAGTTCCAATAGGTGCAGAATCCTGTGTATCGGGATGCTGAAAATGTGCATGAGAACTGTCCTTAAATAAGTAAAATAGTAGTACAGATCACTTAAAATGATTCATTCTAACCATCTCACATGACCTCCTTTTAGGAAGTAAAGGGTCACTTGTGGGTCACCAAAACTATCCTGCCATACAGCTAACTCAAGAAATTATGTCCTCAGGAGGGAAAGCCAGATAATTGGGACAACATGTCATCATGGTCACACAGTAAACATATGGGGGATTCAATCTGCCACAATAAAATTTTTCTCTTACCATTGATTTATGAGAGAAGATCCTGCATAACAGTTATTACCGAAATATCTATGCTGGTGCTGTGACTGTGATGAGAAAGAATGCAGCAAACCCGCAGATTCCTGTATGATCCTGAAAGTACTCCCCAGCAAACTCTTTAAAATCAAACTACTAGGGATAAGCCTGGCTAAGAAGCGAGGGGGAACTACCAATATTACCTCCTTTATATGTGCTGGCCTTGAAATATACTTGGGCATCTCTATAATGATGCCTGCCTTTCTCCTATTTGGATAGCCCATGTATTTGTATATTTATTGTACAGTTCTTCTTGAATGTAATGATGTCTGTGTTGGTTGTTTTACTTTAAATGAAGTCTGAACACACAGTAATGGTTATTTATGCACATTTATGACTGGCTTTATGGCACATCTGTAGAAGCCAGCCATGTACTGCTGCCTCTTTAATGTAACTCAAAAAAAGATTGTGTTGTTCAAATAATGCCTCATTTTCTGGAATACTTTCAACAAATTTCTCTCTCTGTCATTGTATACTTAGCAGAATTGGAATTAACACCATTTTTTCCCTTGAAAGTTTATGTAGAAACATTGGGGGCTACTCATCTACCACAAGCACATTCACTGAAATGGAAGAGGAAAATACAACCAACAGAAGTTGTTGATACCAGACAGGCATCATCAGGGTAAGTGGAGCATCAGCCTGTCCTATAGTAATGATTGTGTTATTTGTACATCAACTATTATGGCGAGTAAAATGAAGACTTCCAAAGTAAAAGTGTGTTCTCCTGTTGCCTTAGCAGGATAACCTTCCAGGAAGGATAAAATGGAAAAGCCACATGGAGGGGGCAGTATGGTACCAAGTTGAAGAGAAAGGGAAATCCAACCTCCCTCCAGTGAATGTTAACAAAAGAAACAAACAGAAGTTTTATGAGAATGGTTGACAAGAAAAGAACGAGAATGTCAGCGGACTCAGATGACTAAAGTTAAAATACAAATATATAAAATGAAGGAGCATCAGCTTAGCAAACATTGCTTAACTGTGTGACACAAGCATATATATGTACAGCAAGATTATTCAATAAGAACAAAAAGGCAAAGAAATAAGTTTGTACCACTGTTTAACGAAAACAGGAACTTCAAATTTAAGTTAGTACACCTGACAAAGAACGAGAATGTCAGCGGACTCAGATGACTAAAGTTAAAATACAAATATATAAAATGAAGGAGCATCAGCTTAGCAAACATTGCTTAACTGTGTGACACAAGCATATATATGTACAGCAAGATTATTCAATAAGAACAAAAAGGCAAAGAAATAAGTTTGTACCACTGTTTAACGAAAACAGGAACTTCAAATTTAAGTTAGTACACCTGGCAGTTTTTAGGACATTTTTTTCCCCTCAGTCACTAAGATATTTACAGAGGTGGAGGCTGCAGGGATGGAATTAGAGAAATATAAAATTTCAAATCCATGGCGTAGTGAAATTGGAGGCGAAGGACTTTCATAGGCAGGGAAGGAGAAAGAGCAGTGGCCAGCAGAGCTGATTCCACTCTTCCGTCAAAGTATGATCCTGAAATGGAAGGAAAATACCAGAAGAATAAGAGACTGGATGGTAGTGAAGTGTAAATAGACATCTCTGCAGACATTAGAAAAGCAACATGAAAAGGAGTGACAGAGAGAGATGCCAGATGTTTTGACAGCAAATGCAGCCCTGAACATATAATTTAATATATATTAATTTGACAGATCAACATGAAATATGTAGAGGACTGACTTTTCCTTTTCTTTTACTGGTTAAAAGGCAGACAAAGAGGGGGACAGTGGTAAAGACAAGCAGAAGTTAAGTTTGATTAGTTGAATACTGTATTTTATGATTTAAAACAAGGGTAAAATGCACTGCTAAGAGACTGGGTGGAGATCAGCATTAGTAAGAAATTGAGGGCCCTCATCAAGTCAACTAAAGCTAATTTTGAAAAGAAAGTTGCCAAGGATAACCATAAGGCCTTCTATGGCTACATCAAAAACCTAAATGTCAACGCTCAGGTCTGTTCTGAGCTAGTCAAAATGGAACAAAATACACTGACTCTTCTGACATTGCCAACATCTTGGCTGACAGGTTCAGTGCAAATTCCCCCCCTCACCACCTACAGGGCCTATTACCATTCCAGGGGATTGAGTAAGTCCAATTATTACTGATACGTTGGTTAACAAGGCTCTATCTAAAGCTAAAAACACTGCCTCCATGGGACCAGATGGTGTCCCAGTCATACGTGAGCTCCAAAAGGAATTAACCCCGCATCTTAATACCCTGTTCAGTCTCAGCTTCTCCACAGGATATGTGCCCATAAAATGGCGCACGGCAACGGTGGTCCCGCTACACAAGAGTGGGGCCACAACTGACCCTGGGAACTACCGACCAATAAGCCTGACCAGTCTGATCTGTAAGACTATGGAGCGAATCATTATGGAACTCATAAATGGAGAGATTGGGAACCTCCAGTCGCTGGACCCCACACAGTTCGGCTTTGTCAAGGGCAGATCATGCCTCCTGAACCTGGTGGATTTCTTTGAGACAGTTACTCAGGCTATAGATAAAGGACAGGAGGTACACACGGCTTACCTTGACCTTGCTAAAGCATTTGACACCATTCCCCATTCAGGTATTATTGATAAGCTCACCAGCCTGGGCATAAACCCTTATGTCACAAGATGGATCGCAAACTGGCTCTTAGACAGATCCCATAAAGTAAGAGTAGGGGGATCTATGTCCGAATCCAGACCAGTAACGAGTGGTGTGCCTCAGGGCTCCTCCTGTTTGGCATATACTTCTCAGAAGAACAGGCAAGCACGGAAGGGCTGTGGCCGACTAAGTTTGCAGACGACTGAAAACTGGGTGCTATAACAGAGTCTCCGGCCGACATGGAGATCCTCCAGAAGGGCCTAAATGAGACTGATGCATGGTGTCAAAGCCATGGTCTCAAGCTAAATGCAAAAAAATGCGTAGTAATCCCCTTTCGAAAAAAACAGAGTACCCACAAACAACAACATAGGAGGTAATCCCCTGAAATCTGAAGAAGAAATAAGGGATCTAGGGACCCAAGCAGATAGTCAGCTTTCCTTTGATAACCATGTTGCCAAAGTGGTTAGAAAATCCTTCTATGTGACCCATCTGATCACGAAAGGGTTCGCATCAAGATCTAAGGATGTAATGGTGCCCCTCTACTCTTCCCTCATCAGACCCATTATTGAGTACAATGCACCAACTGGAATGTACCTGGCTAGACATCTCCAGCAGCTGGAGAGACCACAGAGGTACCTAACCAAGAGGATTACTGGCCTCAAACAGTTGCCCTATGCAGCACGATTGAAAAAGCTAAGACTGTTCTCTGTTGCATACCGCTTTCTCAGAGGCGATCTCTGTCTAACGTACAGAGCCATGTCCAACCCAGAATTGTTGAACATGCTCCATCTTAGCAAAACCAAATCTAGTCAAGCTACACGCTCTAGGGATATAAACCTCAACACAACAATGAATAGAACATGCTGGAGGGATAGAGTCCCTTTGCAGACACTTCCCTTACTATGGAACAGGGTCCTGATCTACATAAGACAGAGCCCCTCACTATCACTCTTCAAGAGGAACCTTGATGAGTGGATGGGTAACAGAAAGTTCACACCAGGGATCACACCAACAGCACTACTATATAGGGGCCAAGGGTAGTAGCTGCTAGTACAAGGGTCTAGGGAACTATTAAAGGGACGGTGAATACCGCACAACGTGGTTGAGCTAATATATGCCTTCGGGCAGATAGCCCAGTACCAACCTATGAGAAGTGCAGGAACTCCAGCGAGTTAATGGAGGAATTAATGTCTTGATGCTCAGAGCACTAAGAAGCTCTCACTGGCCAGAACTTGAAATGGACTGTGGAACAGTCAGTAAAAAGAATATGTTGTACTAAATGTATATTACATTATAGAAGGGTAAAATGTCATCAGGGGAAAACAAACTACCCATTCAGCCAGTGCACAGCAGCATGTAGCCACTGTAGGGGAAGGCATTAGCCTAAGGGAAGCTTAATACTGGACACATTTGTAAAAGAACTTAGTTAATTTACTTTGTACTGACTTTAATTTTTAATAGAAATAAAGAATATTTTAACTGATTAGACAACACAAGCATGTAGATATTTTCCAACTGTTAACCTGAATAAAGTTGATGTAATGGAAACATTAAAAAAAGAATATGCAAATGTCAAATGTAAATTGTTATTGCACTATAAGGAGGAAATGGGAAGGGTAAAATATAATCTGGGAAAATAAATCATAAAATCATTCATGGAAATTAAGTGCAGCAGTGTACAGTTATGGAAGGGAGTCAGCTGAATGGGGGAATAGTAGTGGCCACATATATAGAATGAACCAGAAGTTTATGCATCTGGAAGTATAACTACTGTTCAGATAAATGTAAACCACAAACAGAGTGATTTCAAAAGCACAAAAAAGCAGGTAATTCTAAATTGTTAAAACTGTTCATAGCTGACTTGTAAGAAATTATTCATTCCGTTAGATGTGAATATACTAAGCAAAATAAGGATGGTTTTGTGAGAATTTTAATGGAGAAAAATAATGAATAAGAAACTTGGGCAGTACACCGCATAAAATGTCAGAGGTGACTAAGAAGGATGCTAAGAGACAGTTTTATTGTATTGGCAAGGAGGATTTGATGCTGCAAGTTGTGCATTTTCTGTAAGTTTGGGAAGGAGGGAAAGAAGGACTTACTCTAGGACAAGGCTAAGGAAGAAAGCTGAAGGAACATCTAAAATGGAATAATGGCAAGGAAGAATAAAGAAAACAGGGGAAAAGGATGAAGGGCTGGAGAACTCAAGGATACAGGGTAGGTGCCCTTACTGAGTATAGCTCATTGTGGAAACAAGATGACATTTAGCGAAGAAGGGGCAGATGTGAAGGAGAAAGTAACGTACGTAGTTAACTTGGTTTATGGAAGGTTGGTGAGTTGTATATGGTTGCAGCTTTTTCAGGGAGAAATGTAAATAAAATGCAGTCATGACAGGTCACACAAAATGAGCAGCTTTGTCATAAAAATGATAAGGAGGGACACAACAGAGAAATAAAACTGGAAAGAGTGCAGGCAGTACATACAATAGAAAGCTAAGCATAATGACATGGAATATAAATAAACTTCAGGGAAAAAAGTAAGAATCCCAAGCTGTTGGCATATATTAAAACGGATGAATGACAGGTAAAGGAAAAGCATTTTACTAACGATGAGTATAAGGAATTGGTTAGAAAAGGGTTTAAAGAATGGCATTATGCAAATGATGTTGAAGGGGAGGAAAAAAGAAGTGACAATGTTAATTAGAAAAGGCATGCCTCTGAAAGTATTAAAAAGTAATACAGATGATGAAGAAAGGTATGTATTACTCAACAGGATATTAGTGAGATAACAGGATAAAAACAGGAAATGTTTACATCCTTCCTCATTAAAAGAAAGGAAAAAATAATGCAGACAGTATTAGAAGCAGTGGAATACTGTCAAGGGATAGGAATGATGGGGATATTAGAATTTGATTAGCTCAAAAGAGAGGAAGAACAAAGTTTAAGGACAGAATACTAAAGAGCTTGATCACAGAAGGAAATACACAGAGAAACAAGAACTATACCGATTTATCAGGATAATATGGGCAGCACTCAAGACTAGACAGATTTTCTGTCACTAGGGAACATGAGTACTTTTTGGAGGGAAATACAGACACATGCAACATTAAAACATTCACTGCTAGAAACAAAGAATAAGGTATTGGAGATTTAGTGTAAGCTGACTAAGACAAGGGGAGAAAAGGAAAAACTTACAACAGCTGGGTACAATAATAAAGAGAAGAGAGGAGGAATGAAAGGAAATTGCAGAGTGGGACAAACTCGAACAAAAGCTAAGGAAGATGATGCAAGAAAAGAAAGGAAGCTGAAAAGAGGGAAGGAGAGCTGAAGGAACTAAACTGAAAAAAAAAGTAGGGAGATGCAGAGTAAGGGAAGTTAGCCAAGAGTAAATGAGCAGGAGGAGCCATAACAAGTAGAGACAGAGAGAATGGAAAGAACATCAAGAGGAGGCCTTTTTAAGAAAACAGACAGTGCTGTGAGAGCAGTTCTATGTAAACTTATTGAAGCAACAAAAAACATTGGAAGGAAGGTTAAGACAGCGGAAAGCAGAGAAATGTATACTAGAGGTATAAATAAATAGAACAGGAGAAATATTTAGGAAATACTACAGAAAATTATATGAACAGTAGAGGGAAGAAGGGAGTTGGTCATGAGACATGGAAAACTTCTTAAAGGGAGTAGAAGTCCCCAAATGAACAGAGTGAGAGAGAAAAAAATAAGCAGACCCATAACAGTGGAGAAAATACAACAGCAGTTTAAACAGCAGACCACATGAAAAATCACCTTGATGGGATGGGTTCCGAATAGATTTCTGGAATAGGTATGAGGAAGATGTGATATTTAAGTGACATAAGCTGTTTAATAGGATGGTATAAGTAGAGAAAGAACCAAATTCATGGCCATGATTCCTAAAGAAGCGAGACATCCAAGTGACTACAGGTCATATCTTCTGATATCAATTTTGAACCATGATATTCACATTAACAGTTTGTGGTAGTACTAGCAAGTACCCTGTCAAAAATACTCCCAAAATTGATAGCAGACCAATATGGATTTGTGAAAAACAGACAAAACATTTGATAAAATACTAAAAATGCATATGATATATCAGGATATATCAAAGAAAGGGGAAAAGAGTTTGGTAATGGTGGGGTTAGATGTGGAAAAGGCACTTAAAAGTACTTCAAAAATGACTAGCAAAGCACTTTAGAGGTATCAAGCATAAATAATCAAAAAATCCAGCTGTAGCAAGCATCACTACTTATTGTAAATAAAATATCACAACACATGAATGCATTAACTTAATCACCGCGTTTCTGTGTTAAAAAAAAATCACAATGTTTCCTATTTACAATAAATAGTGGTGCTTGCTACAGCTGCATTTTTTTTTTTATTATTTATACTAGATACCTCTACAGTGCTGAGTTTACTACTAGCTTCAGCTTGCGGTTGTGTTATTAGCACTGTTTTTTCCTCCTTTTTTTGTGCTTAAAGGTACTTCTGGGAAGTAATGCTTAGAATGGTGCTTCCAAAAGAGTTTGTGGAATTAATGTAGACAATATATAGGGGGTCAGAAGCGATGAGAAAGATGAATGCAAGAATGATAAAGAAAGTGGAAATAAGAAGAGGAATGAAGAAAGAAGTCCTTGTGTCCTCTACAGTTTGCATTACATAGATCCATTAGCTCAAAAAATAATTAAATCAAACATGAAGAGATGGCAGTGTGGAGGACTACAGGAGAAGTTGGCAATGTCTGCAGATGACATTATTGTGTATTTAATAAGAATGGGAGGAATTTGCTGAAAATGTTTACTTTATTAAGACAGTTTACTAGAATCTTGGGGTACAAGAAAAATGAAGACAAACCAAAAGTGACAACATCGGAGTTAATGCAGAAATAGCCTCAGTTGTGGAGACATGCTAAATTAAAATGAGAAGTCAGTGGATTCTCCCAAGGAAACATGGGAACATCAATGGAACAGAATACAAACAACGATCAGGAGGTGAAAGTTGGAGAGTGCAGGCAGTGAAAATGTTCATGGATGCCCTAATACTTTAAGTAGCATGGGCATTTGTATATGACCCATGGGAAATGTATTGTTGAAGGTTAGGAAAGAGGTAATACACACATACACACACACACACACACACACACACACACACACACACACACACACACACACACACACAAGAAACTTATGGTAAAATGGAATTAAATGAATTTGCTAAGAGAGCAGTGTGTTGGGATTGGTACTGCCACAGTTATATAAATATTTCAGAGTGGCACAACTGAAGACACTATATATATATATATATATATATATATATATATATATATATATATATATATATATAGAGATATATATAGTCTCCAGAATATAGGTCCAAATGGAAAATTAGGATGTTGAGACAAGGAGTAGGTAATGATGCTAGATAAAAATTGAATATTTGATCTCACACATTGACACAGCAAAGGGAGAAAATCATGCTTGAAAGATTTATAATTATGCTGTGGAAGTGTATACAGAAAATGAATATCCAAGTGGAAATATTAGTTAAGGCCTACAAGACTAGAAAAAATGTAGTATAATATTAGTATGACAGTTGAAGGTGATGGAAAGGACAGCAGGAAGTTTACTATTATGGAAACATATGTGAAAGAGAAATAAAGGATGAGATGGAAAAAGATTGAGAAGTTAGAGTTACAGTGATGGAACATATTGAAATATAGGGGGATTCTCATCATTTTGAGAAAATATAAACAGGAAGTTAAGGAAAGGAATTCTGTGAGGTCTGAACTGGTTGACATTTTAATAGAATCCAGAGAAGGGAAGATGACAAACAGAAGCTTAGTATGTAGACTACATAAGGCTATTATTAGAGATGTATGAGAAAGAAAGGCAAGCAAATGCAGAATTGTCAGGATAAGGTGGGAAAGTAAATATTTATTATATATTTACCCTTTCTTGGGTGCTTTATTCCCACTTGGCTAGTGGTCTCTTTTCAGGCGAGACTCAAGGGGGCTATTTATAAAACTAGGGAAATTAGGCCACTGCATTGCGCAATACACCCTACTCTTTTCAATGGGTATAGTGGGATCTCTTACATCTATGTAAGCAACTACCAACTCAATCAGATGGGACCTAGTTTTAAGATTTCATCTGAAGGATGACAAACTGCATTTACTGGGAGTTTGCAAGTAAGAAGATGCACGAGAAAAATTTTTTGTTGCAAACTGGAGTTAGTACAAAAATGCTGCAGGTGATCTTTAAACAGGAGTGTAGCAATGCAACAGAGCTATGTGATTATTAGTTTTAACGGTTCAGAGTTTGAAATGTTCTCTTATATATATATATATATATATATCCATATGCATTTTTTTTAAATCCTTAGAAGCCTGTGTTGCCTGTGTTGCCGATGCACCAGTGGTATAAACATACCATAGTATGGAAGTCCTGTCATTTATTTTATTTTTATTTATTTTGTAGGTATTTTAATATTGTGAGTCTATCACATACACCCTTTACTGTCTATGTAATAAGGATTAAATCATGTTCATCGTGTATCTACTATAAAGTCCTTATATCATACAGCTTTACTTCCTACATCACAAGAATAATTGCAAAAGGAAATTACAGTTTTCAAAAAACACCACCAAAACTAGTAGAGGAGTGAAGCCAACACAGGAAGGAAACAAAAGGACACTGTGTTAGAAAACTTTTATTTTCCGCTTTCATCCAAACCAGGCCTTCACCAGAATAATTCAGTCTAAAACACAATCACTTTTAAATAACATCCAACCAATCACAGCAAACCAACTTGTTAATTACATAACTGACACATTAAAAACACTTCTACTATAAATTAGATTGAAAAACATTTTTATGACTTTAATCGCTTTCCTTTTAAAAAAAACATTTAATAATAATGTGTTCACTGAGACCTGGTCCCTTATCTGCCCCTAGTTTAATTTGCCAGTGTTTCTTTTTGTTCAACTTTATTCCTCCCCTTAAATCCAGGGTAACAGCCGCTATGACAGTAAAAAGATTTTTTTAAAACCATCACAGGTTATAGAATGTTTAAAAAGAGCATTATTCTCATCTTTAGATTTGATAGCATATAAATGCTCCATAATTCTTTCTCCCAAACTCCTAGTTGTCATCCCAACATAATACACTCAGAACACACACGGACATATACAACCGCCCCTAGATTTACAAGTAAGACACCAGGAATGGGAATAGTAGATGTAAAATTATCTAAAACCAAATGTGGGACCCTCTAGGATGTGCCTACAAGCGTGACAATCACCACATTTGTATATCCCTTTAGTTTTAAACCCACTGTAAGTTATAGTTTTCATAAACAACTGCAAATCAAAAGTACTCCAAGCAGGGCTTCCAAACTAAATCTCATTCTTCTCAGAGACTGAACTTCTAATGTATAGCACCTGAAATTGTTAAAGCTAATTAAATGTTAGCCTCACAAATATTATCAGCAAATGCATTACTTAAAGTTTGCAATGGTAGTGGCTACACAGATTGTTTTAGGGGTGCAATGTCCTGTGGCACCCTGTCATAACACAAAGCAGTACAAATGGTTAAACACTTAGAAAGGGTCTGTTTGCTTACTGACTGGCATTGTTTTACTTTCAAAAAGAAAGGAATAAATAATGTCAAAAGATTGTTGTTCCTTGTACACCTTTATTTATTAATTTACATTTTCGATAGGTAGTACTTTATAGTATTTGGTCTTTTGCTTAAAAGAGCAGACAGAAAGAGATGAGTCCCTAGTAAAGAGGTATGAAACCCTGACTGCAGCTCAAGAGCCCTGAGTTTCAGTAGCAGGCTTGCTCACAAGTGGATCTGACCACAGGAGTGCGACTGAGTAGCAAATATCAGATCACCTTCTTTAAGTGGTGGGCATAAGCTTCAAAGACAGTTGGGACACCCTCAAGTTGATAATGCAGGACAAGAATTCTGCAGCTGTTTATGCTGCTATATTATTAGGGGCTATAGAAGAGGTGAAGATGAAGTAACAGTTAAATGCATAACAACATGGTGCGATGTGGTTAGTGCCACTACACTGCTAGACCTCCTAGGTAATGTTGTTCTCTCCATCCAACTTCTGGTTCTGCCATAGTTAAAAACGCCTCCCTCACAATAATGGTATGACATCCCTAATGTTTGGTGTTTGCCCCCAAGAGCAGCAGAAGCAAGCTCTTTGCTATTCTGTAATTACTTCTTCCCTGAAGAGGGAGAACCTGTCTTTTGAGGGGACATGGAATGAAACTGTGGCTCTGGCAAAAGAATGGTCTATCGGGGATAAGCACAAGAAAGAAGTCATTAGTGGAGGGTAGAAAGCAAAACAAATAACAGGTAGACCTTATTAGGGGAAAAATGTGTCTGTTAGGTCTATGAACTGGATGGAAATCTTTCATGTGGCTAGACAGAGAACTTTGAGACTTTTGGTGTAACACTTTCTACTGTTTTGTTAGCAACCTGCTGTGGAGATATAGTCTGTGTTCTGACACTGGTACTGGAGTTAGCACAGTGAACCAAACTGTCTTAGCCAAAATGAAGCTATCAGACCAAGATTTATTTTTTCCATGTTATCTTTAACAGAGCTTTTGATACTGGGAAGTTTATGTAACTGCATAAAAAATCCTGACTCCAGGGTACTGAAAATGTTTTTGTTGCTAGTGCCAGAGGATGTAGCATTCTTAAATATGGCACCGGCTGTGAAGCATCTAGGTGTGTTTCAAAGAGATCTATTTGGGATGCCCCCAATTATTTAGTGTGTTTAGAACTGTCTTTGTCCAGACAACACTGAAGCAATACAGACTATTTACTGCTCAGAGGAGCTACATTAATGTTTGCTGGTTTTGAATGTAAATGACCAGCAAATTATAGTTTCAATTTTCTCCCAGACAGTTGCTGCCAGTCAGTATAACTGATAAAAAGAGTATGTCTGCAATGTATCTTATCCTAGCAGCATTGTCTGAAGAGTCCCTGGCTGCAGAAGAGGCCAAGGGTCAAGTGAGATAAATTGATCCTTCCAGCAGAAAAAGGTGGTTTAGGATTTCCAGATTTGAAGGGATATTTTAGAGCTAGACAGTTAAAGGAAAACCCTACAATAGAACTAAAAAAATCTATGTTTCACTCTATCCTTGTTTTCTAAGCTATTTAACCCCTCAAATCAATTTGACTGCTTCTTATAGAATTTTAATATTTAAATTTTAATATTTTCTGCAAAATGGCTGCCAATGGGGCTTGACATATCAATGTGATCTTGTTTTTCCTTCAAGCCTTTCTCTTTCCCAAAATCCATTTCAAGTCTGGTCATGCTAGACCATAAGGGAATAGAGGTGCATCCCCAATGCCATTGACATAATATGGGATTAATGTAAGTTGCTGTCATCTTACATACCTTCTGTAATAAGACTGCTTCTTTCATTTCTTGAATGGTCCTCATTTCTGTATATCTCAGAGCTTGTTTTACCCTATACAAAGGAGTTATACAGCTGCAACCAAACAGGTATCTAAATTTGTTCAAAGTATCTTTTTGTAGTCCAAAATGAATTGACAATCTCCTCCCTTCACATGTTGGTAAATGTTTTGCTACTTTGCAAGAATTACAAGAAAAAATATTTTCTTGCATTTCTCTAAATATCACACACATCTTTGATACCACACTTAGCATTTCAATACTGTGATACTCCTTACGTAAATTTGTCAAAGAGGTGACAACTGTCTTTAAACCATTAACTGATCTAATTGCTCCATTGTGTTCGGAAAGACATGGCTACATTAGAAGCAGCTATGCATCACTGTAAGTTATCTTCGTCTCTGCAATAAAGACAGCAGAAAACAGTTTCACACCTTTCTGTATTTTTAATAGTGTCAGCTAGGCTCCTGACATCAGCAGGACTAATTACCCATATAAAATTGTCAGCAGTACCGGACTATAAATTTCTCTGTATCTGTGGTATGTCATGCAGGCATAGACAAATTCCTTTGCAAATTACGTGAGAAGCTAAGCTTAAAAAAAAAAGTGGGTGGTCTTTGCATTCCTTTGATTCCAAGGCAAGGAAATTAAAGTTTTATAAAGTACAAACAGGTTTTTCAAACCTACACAGTACTGGAACCATGCTGTAGGGAGAAAAGCAACCTAAGAGTTGAGTTAAACTGTAGGAGAAATTGGAGTGTTCCTTTAGGGCTCATATACATAACACAAGCAGAAAGCTATAATTCAAAGTGGAAAGGGATGATGATGAAGTAAGGGGGAAATTCAAGAAATGAGGAGAGAGTGGGAGAACAACAGCCATACAGAGTATTACATTCATAAAGCAGCAAAAAGTATTCTAAGAACTAAGCCAACACCAGAATGGAGAAAGGAGATTTTGCCAATAGGGATAACAGCAATTAGGCGTACATAGAATAGGCAAGAGGGGGCTGGAATTTCCTGGACAAAACTGACAAATGTTAATAAACTGCTGGAGAAAAAACTTTTTGTTCATAAACTGCTGGAGAAAAACATTTTGTTAATACACTGCTGGGGAAAAGATCACCCAGGTGCTTATTTTGTTGGTTCAGAACAGACAAAGGAACCAAGGTATTGACAGCAAATAACTACAGACTGAAAAGTAGTAGAACAGGAAGAGACCAAGAATACATTTGGACTGCAGGCTAGAGACCACCTTCCCTGTCAGCGACTGATATCAGAGTATAGGCACAGAGAGCTGTTAAAATGGGATAATTAGCAAGGTATATAAAATATTGCACAATAACTATAAGAACCAATCAGGGAAAGTTAGAAAAGATTGTGAATAGAGAATGGATAAGCAATTTGCAAGAAAAAAGTAGGAGGACTTATGTATGGCTCCCAATAAGCAACAAAGTCTATAAGATTTAAGGTTCTTTTCTTGAAAGTGTTTTCACGGTTATTTTTATACCCCAAGCAGACTCCAAGGACTTTTTCCTCAGGTAGATGACACATGTTGGAGGTGTGATGGGGAAGAAAGAGGTAAATGGGAACATGTTTTGGAAGTGTAATGGGTTGGTAGACTTTAGTTTCAAAGTACTCTGTCAGAAATACTGGGTGATCAAATGGGTGTAACTAAGGAAATAATTTTTTGAGCTGGGATACAGGATCTGAATTGCCTAGAAATAGTAAGGACTTAAGTTTAATGTTGGTATTTGCAAAAAAAAGCAATTAATTGAAAATGGAAATCCATGTCTAAACCAACTGTATTTGAAGTACTGGATGTTGTAACAGAGATAAAAGAACCATAAGTGGGATCTTTAGAAAAGGGTAGGAGCAAATTTGCATAGAAAGAAATTATGGGAAGAACACTTGCAGAATAATGCTCTGGAGTAAGAGTGTGGTTTAAGGGAAGGCAGGGATTAAGCAATTTTTGTAATGTTGGATTGATAATACTTATACAACAGAAAACATATAATGTATAATGTTTGTAACTAGTAACATGCGAATATGATTTAATCAACAGGAAAAAAAAGACCAACCTGTGCTGCGTAAACGTCTCACCAAACAAATAAACCAGAGTAAAGCAGTCCAAAAAATGTAGAAAGATGAGATGACACAAGGCTCTCAGCATAAAACAAAGCAGAAAGAGCTGTGAAAGCGCTCATGTGGTTTTAAAATAAAAGGTTGATCGTTTTATGCTGAGAGCCTGGTGTCATTTCATCATTCTACTTTTTTGGACATGTTACTATGACTTGTTTTCTTTTATATAAATGTATGTTTGCCTATGTCTTAAGTGACAATTCAATAAAGATGTTAAAAACAGAAAGTGAGGATATAAAGGCCAGAATCCCTGGCTGCAAAACTGAGACTGTAGACGGAAAATTTGCATAATCACCTTTTATACTTGCATCTTCTTACCTAAGGGACATAGATCAACATTCTTGCACTTTTAGTCACTGGAAAGGAACTCCCCAAGTATAATCCAAGGTATCAGTAATCAGCTTTTAGTTTTCAAAAGGGGATAAGACTAGGAGAAATCAGGTCTATAGGTATCTGCTGGGGACCTACGTTTAAATCCATCTGTTGAGTCCATGACTAATTCTTATCAGAGAAAGAAGAGGAGGACGGATGTAGTCCAGGGAATGCGACTTCCAATTCCAAAAATTCTTCAAACTCTGGTGGATCTTTCTCATGTGTCTTACAACATGAGCCATCAAATCTGAATGAGAAATGAATCTCAGTGCCTTCAAAAATGTTATGACCCATAAATGAATTCTTCCATTATATGACTTGAAATAGTTATTCAGCAATGTCTTGTGCTGAGGAACAAAACTTGTACAAGTTTTTGCAGATACAATTTTCCCCAGAAATTTGCTCTTTTGAGAGAACAACAGATTTGATTTCCAGTGGTTGGGAACTATAAACAAGGTCAGAAACACAGCACAGCAAGGCTAAACTGAATGTCTGCACAGAGACTACCTGAATCAAGCAATTGTCCATATAAGGGTACATGTGAACTCTCTTCACCATATATGTGAAAATCCTGTAATTAGTCACTTGGTAAAGACTCTAGATGCAGTAGAAAAGCTAAATGTCAAGGCAGTAAAATGGAAAAAGGAATTTTTCATTTGCAGCATGAAAACTCTGTTATGGACTTTGCAAAAGGAAATATACAGATATATATCTTGCATATCCACAGTTACAGGATAATTATTGCACAAGAAGTATATCATTGTTATACATTTCCTTTGGATCATAAAAATATGAATACATTTGTTTTCTGAGTCTGGAAATGGATACACTGTTTTGCAGCAGGCATTGCATTACCGGGCATGCCAAGACCATTTTTTTTGCCAACCATCAGAGTCTGTCTCTGCCCATCAGTCCATTCATTTCCATCACAGGGAGACAGCCAACTAACAGGTGGCCATCATGGGTGGTTCTGACTTCTTCGATTTTTTCTCTCCTGCAGTCTCCATGCATGCATGTGGCAATGCAATGGGAGGAGTCTGTGAAATGGGCTGTCTAAGTAGGTCATTCCCTCACTTCCAGAAGAGGGTTTTCTTCAAGCAGCTTTGCCTCTCTCCCAACTGCAAGAGAGGTAGCTATTTTGTTTGCCACCAGGGAGACTGTACCACCCTGTGTGTGCCTGAGTGAAAGCAAGTCTCACTCCTGCCAAGAGAGACAACTGGGTCAAGCCCACTCACCCCTTTCCCTACCTTTTTCTCTTGGGTAAGGAAAGATCTGATGTTGTCAGTCTTCACATAATCCTTGACTGTGGGTTCATTTCCATATCTAGGAACTGACTCAGCCATTATTACAGTTCATGCCTTCCAAAAACTCTCGTTTAGCTTTACCCAGAATGCTCCACTCAGATTACCTCAGATCTCGTTTGTTGCTTTAAAGCGCCAGACGTGTTTCATTTCTGTCAGCTCTCAAGCTAGCTGTTATTTCTACTGCAAGTAAGTCACAGGCAAACTCCAACCAATGTGTTAATTGCTTTTAATCAATGCACACTTTCATTTGACTCCCTGGCCAAACTTCCTCAGACTGTAAAAAAGTTTCATCTAAAAACATTCCAATAAAATATAGCATAGCAAAATGACATGCTTCACCACCACCAATGGTAGTGCACAGCCGTCACATTAATCAACACAATTATTATTAGCACCTATCCACCCTTTACAAGCATCCGTTACATGCCTAAGAACAAACAGTGGGCAGATAAATCTAATCTCACATTCAGATATTTTAAAAACCCTGTTAGATTAGGCATTTAAAAATGCAAGATAAATCTGGCAACAGTAAATCAAGTGCGGATGAAATCACTACTTAAAATAAATCCTATAAGAGTGAACATATAGGTTCATAGTAGGTATTAGGCTACTGGCCCTAGGGCCTATATAAGCCTAGCCAAATGGTACCCTGGCTTTTGCCACCCAAGAAAATTATTTTCCTGTGCCCCTGTCAAGCAGAGCCACAGAAGTGATCCCCAGGGTGAATTTCCTATCTCCTATCCAATCATCAAGATTTTTCTTGAAGAGTGCTAATGAGGAGCTTTGCTTGATATAGATAGGTAGTTTGTTCCATAGTATGGGAAGTCTCTGAGACCGGAATCAATCCCTCCAGAATGTTCTGTTTATTGTGGTGACAAGGTTTAGGTCCCTAGAGTGTGTAGCTCAGAGGGATTGGGATTTCCTTACGTGGAGCATGTCCAACAGCTCTGGGTTTGACATGGCTTTGTATGTTAGGCAGAGATAGCCTCTGAGTAGGTGATATGCGACAAAGTAAAGCTGGAGTTTTTTGAGATGGTCTGCGTAGGACATCTGTTTGAGGCCAGTAATCCTCTTTGTGAGGTATTTCTGTGGCCTTTCCAGTTGTTGTAGATGTCTTGTGAGGTACATACCAAAAGGGGTGTTGTACTCTATAATGGGTCTAATGAGTGATGAGTAGAGGGGAACAATGAACTTTTTTTTCCTGGAGGAGAAACCTTTTGTGATGAGGTGTGCCACGTAGAAGGATTTCCTGACTACTGTGGCGATGTGATTATCAAAGGAGAGACTACTGTCCACCTGTGTCCCAAGGTCTCTTATCACACTTTCGGCGTTGTAGACTACCACCTATGTGGTAGTTCATGGGTACAAAGTTTTTACCAAAAGGGATGACATTGCAATTTTTGGAATTGAGCTTGAGGCCATGGCTTTGACACCAGGCATCTGTCTCAGTGAGGCCCTTTTTTAGGATGTCCACATCGTTAGGAGATTTGATTATGGCTCCTAGTTTGCAGTCATCTGCGAACTTTGTTAGCCAAAGACCTTCTGTGTTAGCCTGTACTTCAGAGAAGTAGATACCAAACAGGAGAGGACCTAGGACTGAACCCTGTGGTACTCCACTTGTCACTGGTCTGGTTGGATTTAGAGTCTGCTACTTTCACAGTGTGGGTTCGGTCAGTGAGCCAGGTGGCAACCCATCTTGTGACATAGGGATTTATACCAAGTTTAGTGAGTTTGTCTAGAATTCCAGAGTGGGGGATGGTGTTGAAAGCCTTGGCGAGATCTAGATAGGCTGTGTGTACCACCTTACCCTCATCTACAGCTTTGGTGACCACTTCAAAGAAGTCTATCAGGTTTAGGAGACATGATCTGCCTTTTACAAACCCAAACTGGGTAGGGTCCAGAGTTTGGAGATTACCAATGCCATTGTTTATAAGTTCCATGATGATACACTCCATAGCCTTGCAGACCAGGCTCGTCAGGCTAATAGGGCGGTAGTTCCCAGGGTCCGTGGTGGCTCCCCCTATGTGGAGTGGGATAACCATTGCAGTGCGCCATTCAGTGGGCACAAACCCTGAGGTGAGGCTATGATTGAACATGGTACTTAGGTGGGGGTGCCAGTTCGTTCTGTAGTTCATGTAGAACGCAGACTGGGATGTTGTCAGGTCTCATGGATGCTGTGTTCTTGGTTTTGGAGAGTGTGTTTTTTACCTGTGCAGCCGTGATTACAGGTACTTTGCATTCTTCCAGTACAGAGATGGGCCCTTTAGGGGATGAAAGAGGGGTAAAGTTAGCAATGAACCTATCTGCCAGGATGTTGGCAATATTAGTTGGTTCTGTGTATTTGACTTAATATCTCAACACCCATTTCTATTGGTTTCGTCAGTATTTAATATTTTCATCTATGGTTTTTCTAACCATGAAAACTGGCTGAATAGCCTGTGATTCTCCCATATGAATATGTTAGAATATATTAATAATTTGAGTTGGTTCTGTGTATTTAGTGCCATTGTGCTGTAACTCAGAGCAGATCTGAGTGTTGCCATTGAGATTCTTGACATAGTTATAGAATGCTTTGTGGTTGTCTTTAGAATCAGTGGCGATTTTGTTTTCGTAACTAACTTTGGAGGATTTTATGAGGGATCTCAGCTTCTTACTGAGGCTGACCACGGAGTTCCTCCAGTCATGGGATTTTACTCTTTTCTGCAACAGTTTCTTTTTTCTGTTGTAGAGTTTGTTTATAGCAGGGGATCACCAGATAAGTTTCCATTTTTTGGAGGATAGCATCTTGGTTCTGTTAGGGATTGCACGATCCATGCACTCATGTAAGTGCTTATAAAGTGCAATTGTATAGGATTCAGCAGTCGTATCTCTACTGTCAGTCAGCATGGGTGTCGTGAAGTTTGCCACTTCTGTCTTAAGAAGCGCAACGTTGGCTTTGGAGAAATTTTTTACGGTGGTTTCCCTAATGGGGGATGGGGCTGGGATGTGGCTGTCTAGGGTGATTTGCTTGTTGTCGGATCTGACCAACGAGGAGTTGACCTCTGGTGTGGAACATCGGTTGCCCATGTTGGTAATGACCAGGTCTAGGATATTGCTGCCCCTGGTGGGGGTGTGGATAAGTTGATCCAAGGCATTAGAATTTATGAATTCCAGAAAACGTTGAACACAAGAGGTGGTACATGAGTAGTTTTCCAATTTACTGGTGGAGTAGTTGAAATCGCCTATTATTAGGGTGTTAGGTTGTACCCTAATATTTTCCAGTGTATCAAGAAATGAGGAGTGGGAATCCTGGGGGGTGGTGGGGATCTGTAGCAAGCTACAATTTGCATTGTGGTCTTGCCCAGAGTTAGTTGCACTTGGATAATCTAAGATGCATTATGCTGAGCAACTAGCCTGGAGGTGTGGATATCCTTAATGAATACTGACACGCCTCCGCATTTAGTGCTTCGGTCCAAGTTAGGTGGCCGAAAGATGTGGTATGCATTACAGCCTGGTAATGCAGGGGTGCTCCCTGGAGCCTTGAACCAGGTCTCTGTCACTGCATAGATATCGATGTTCTCCATTTTAAGGAGTGCCTCAAGTGAGTGCATTTTGAGGTTTAGACTTCTATTATTGAGTAGCATTACCCTCAGATTTTGCTTGCTTGTACCTGTTATGGTGGTGAATTTGTCATTTGAATCTTGCCTAAAAAAGGCACTATAGGGGTGGCAAGAGCCTTAGCCAGTATCTGGAATCCCAAGGGTGACAGGTTCAGGCTATCTCTGGCAAAGCATCGAGGTTTGTCAATCATGTCATCCCAGGCAGACAGATACTGGATCCCTGTAGAATGACACCAGAAGCTTAGCCAATTGTTGAAGTAAATCATTTTGTCCTTGTACTGTGGTATCATTATGGGTGATGGCAGGATGCTACTCAGGGCTAGGGTCATACCTGCCTGGGCTACAAGATCAGAAAGCTCCTCCATGTCTCTTTTCATGTAGTCCAGGGAGGTATGTCTCAGGTCATTCACACCAACATGGACAATGACAGAGTCATATTTGTACTTGCTGTGGAGTGACCTGAGAGCATGTATTATGTGGTGGACCCTGGCACCTGACAGGCAGCGGACAGTGAATTTCTCCTTGTTTAGCCTGGTGAGTAGAACATCAGTGTGCCTGATTATACAGTCACCTATGACTAGTGTGTTAGGTACGTTATGCCTTATGGGCTGTGGTTGAGTGGCACAATGAGTTTGTGGGCTATGTGTCATTTGGGTTGGCAGAGGGAGACAAATCCCCTACATAGGTACTTTAAGGATGCATCGGTCACAGAAAGGGAAAATGTCACCTTCTTGTTGAAATGTTATAAATACAAACTATCGCATTGGTATAACATTCGGCATATTATTACCATTTAGTCTTACTGCCAACGACCCCATTTAAGCTGGATGGCGTATACGGACCTTCATAGTGGCTCTTTTTTATATATAAATTGCTCTTTTTCAGTCAGTTTACACATTTCCAAAGATAACTGGAGTCAGCGCAATAAACGCATACAACCCCTCCTTCACAAAGTTGATGTGACAGCAGGCCTCTCTTCTCAGCGCTCCGCCCATAAGAACTCGCTCGTAATCAAGTGGGCTTCCGTTCCTTTTCTTCCTCATCTAGACATGAAGGATCCAAGAGGAGGAGTCGCTCGGTTCTCAGAGTCTTGTCGGAACAGTCTACGAAGAAGGGTAAGACTTCTCCGAAGCCATTACTATCCTCAGTGCTGTTGGTACCATCCCCTCCACCAACAATTTCGGCACCCGATTGTTGGAACAGACTTCCTCTCCCTCCTCCATTCAACTGATCTCAGAACCGAAGGAGTATTCTTTTAAGGATTTACCCCCATACAAGGTATTCTTCATTTGTTGACCCTTTTGTAGACCGACCAAGCCCATTTTTGGATAGACCCCAGTCCCTGTCAGTCGCTTCAGTTCATTCCATAAAGAGCCTCAAACAGTCTGATGTTCTGAGGCTTGTGGACCAGCTCCTGGTGGCGAGAGGATTATTCACCTCTTCGGTTCCTAGCTCATCTGGCTCTGGAACATTACAAGTTTCTAAACCAGCTATTGTTCCTCCTCTGACCCCAACCGAGCCTTTTAGAGCTCCCGACACCAACAGTCCTGGTTTTGACTGAATCGGTGCTAATCAGATCTGCATCTCTGGCACTGATAACAGCCCTGAGCTGTTCAGTTCTGTTGGAACTGGATACCTACCAGGGGTCAAAGCTTCTTTGTCAGTTCCAGGGAGAGTGGCTCCACTCCTATATTATCGGAGCCATCCATACGCCCCTGGACATTGGCACACGTAAGCTCAACCCCAGCTTTAGCTTCGGAGGCAGCTTCCTCAGTGTGGGGTTGTGACCATGGTTCCGAGGCAGTCTATCTCAGTTCCAGGTTCCCACCCCTCTATGGGGAGGCCTGCCTTCCAAGCCATGGAGATGGGCCCTTGTCCATTGTGGGCTCACAGTCTATGCCTTCTTCATCAGGTCAATATCTGTCCTTCCCCTCATCCTGAGCTACCACCAGCCTCTGCCTTGGGACAGAGGGCACTGAAGCCTCAGGATACTGCAATGGTAGTTATGTCCTCTTCAAATGCATCTCTGACCTATCCCACTGAAGCAGTTCCCCTGAAAAGAAAGTGCAAGAGAAAGCACTAGACTCCCCTGAAGAGTCTTACACAGAAGATATTGATTTCGATGAAGGGGAAGGTTCTCCAAGGTCACCCACAGAAGACACCTAATTTGGAGACATTTTAGAACTCCTGAAGTAGATGGGTGGCTGGACATCCCATCAACCTTCCTCTGAGGAATCAGTATACCTGCAGGCCTTCCTTGCCCAACCTTCTACCTCTTGGATATGTCCCCCTGATGATCTAATTAAATTGACTGCTCAGCAGGCTTGGAGGATTCTTGATTCCATCAATCCAATCCCCAAGAGACCAGACCATATTTCGTCAGACCCGGAGAATCAAAAACATTGGTCTAAAGATATTCCGGTAGATGCCAGGTGGTTGCAGCTGCCACTAAAAAGGAACTTGCAGACAAGAGTCCTACTATCCATCCTCTTAACAAGGAGTCTAGGACAATGGATAGATTTGGGAAGAGAGTACACGCTTCATCGACCTTTGCACTTAGGTCTTTGAACTATATGGCACACTTTACGAGACTCCGAGACCTTATAAAAGAGCTATCAAATACTCTGACAGAAGCCATAGCTGAGGGAGTGCAGGAAAAGGTAGCTTCCCAGCTAGCAACCCTTGAGTCAATATGTAATTCGTCCATGAGGCTCATGGCACATGCAGCCGAAGGAATAACTAGGGCAGCCAGTTCCAGTGTAGCCATGGGGAGACATGCCTGGATGCACTTATGTGAATTTGCAGAGCCATTTAAGTCTTCTTTCATTGATGCTCCTTTTGACGGATCCTCCCTTTTTGGCCCCAAAGTTAAAGACTCTTGCCAGATGTGAGAAGGATGGAGAGACCCTTTCTGCCAAGGGTGTATGCTTTTCCACTCAATGGCCCTACTCCAGGTACCAGAGGAGTGGGAAGCTATGGTTCAAAAAGTCACAAGGGCCTTTCCAGGACTCGCATGGTAATGACTCCCTCTAGGTCAGAGGGAGGGTTACAATGGAAGATGCTTTTCTAGAGCAGAGGTGGCCCACAAAATCAGGGTTCCAGGGATTCGTTCCCTGGTAATTCCTACCAGCGCTCCTGAAGGGAGGCCCAACTGCAGTCCTGTCGAGGCAGTCGGGGGATAACTATCCCTGCCTGGTTGAAAATAACAGACAATTGGGTGCAGAGGATTATAACTAGAGGTTACAATATTTCTCCTTTGGTTAACTCAAACTCACCCCCAGGAATCCATAGTGTTAGGTGACTTCAACATCGATTGGAATTCCTTCTCATCTAGCTCCCCATCTAGCAGCATAAAATCTACATGGCTTTTCTCAGCTCATATCCACTCCTACCAGACTAGGTAAACCCCAAAACAAAGACAGCATCCTGGACTGGAGCCTAACAAAGATCCTGACCAGTACTCAGCAGGTACTCACCCAGAGGACATGAGTGATCACTTACTCACCTATGTTATCAAATTCAAGAAAATCACCCCACTTCTTACAACCATAAAAAAAATCAGGAACAATAATAAATTCAACGCCTCCATTTTTCAAACTGAACTTAAAGCCCACAACTGGACAATACTCAAGTCTCTTCCTCTTGAAGAGGCAGTTATCTACTTCAACACCACCTTCCTCAAGATTCTAGATTCCCATGCTACTAAAACCAAAACCGCACCATGGCTCTCTAAGGAAACAAAATCCAAAATCCTATCTAGAAATAAGATGTGGGTCACATGGCGTACCTCTAAAGACCCACACTCCCACCAAACCTTCCGGCAACTTAGAAATGAAACTAAAAGAATGATCTTAAATGATAAAAAAAAACTTCTTCCTCCACCTCTAACACAAACACCTTAATAATCCACAAAAATTCTGGGCAGGCTTAAACAAGCTCCTGCACCCAGGCCAGCAACCACCCCCACTCCAACAACTTGCAAACAACAGTGCCCTGTAAACATTGCTAATACATTCAATAGTTTCTTCACAGAAACTATACAATCCCTGGCTACACATTTCAAACAACCAGCCCACTCCACTACCCATGCCAGCAGAATACTACAACTACATCAGATCATCTATTTACCTTTGATCCAGTACCCATATCCTCTATAACATCTCTTCTTAAAAAACTAAAACCCACTAAGCTAGCAGCTGACCTTCTCCCAGCTGAGTTTCTGCAAAAAGCAGCTGAGGCCATTTCCTATCCTGTCTCCATAATCATAAACCGTACCTTGTCAGAAGCCTTCATCCCCTCCATATGGAAAATGTCCCACATTATTCCTCTCCATAAAGGTGGTAGCTCACTAGAGCTAACCAACTATAGACCTATAGCTATACTCTCACCCCTGGCCAAAATTATGGAAAAGTGTGTCCACAAACAACTGATGGAACACCTCACCAAAAATAAAATTCTAGTCAACTCCCAACATGGCGTCAGGCCAAATCACAGTACCACATCAGCCCTACTATCCTTTTCTAATACCATCAATAACTTCAGAAACAATAATAAACTATCATCTGCTCTTTTCTTGGACCTCTCCAAGGCCTTTGATATGGTGAACCACATTCAACTCCTCCATACATTAAAAAAACTATCACTCAGCAATTCCACGCTGAAATGGTTCCAATCCTACCTGTCCAATAGGCAACAGGCTGTTCTATGGCAGGACAAATTATCCACATGCCTACCTGTTACACTTGGAGTTCCCCAAGGATCTATTCTTGGCCCTCTTCTCTTCACCATCTTTGTTAATGACCTGCCCACAATCACCCCCATGCCACATGCATTCAATATGCAGATGATTCGACTATCATCAGCACTGCCTCCAACCTGGCAGACCTCACTGCTTCAACCCAAGACACCTTCAACCTAATAGAAAAATGGTTCTCAAGTCGTCAACTAGTTCTCAACCCCAACAAAACAAAACTACTTACTTTCTCACCCACTAACAAGACTCTTCCCCCCATCTTCTCTATTACATCCTCCAATGGAATCACTATATCACCAGAAGCTCACACAAAGCTATTAGGTGTTACCATTGATAACTCCCTTAAATTTGACACCCATTTCAATCTAACCATCAAAACCGTCAATAAAAAGCTTGGCTCTCTCTATAAAGTAAAACACTTTCTCACTCCTCACGCTAAAATTACTATCAACTCTTTTCTATGCCTCCCCCCTTTTTACAAACCTAAACAAGACAACCCTTAACAAACCTGCTTCTTGTTACAATCACATAGCTAGATTTGCCACAAATTCCACCTTTAGAACGCACCACTGCACTAACTTGAAGCAACTAGGGTGGTTAGAGTTTTCCAGCCAACTCCATTTCAACCAACTCAAAACGGCTCACCAGATACTGCATCACCCAGAGAAAACACCAGCTCTGAAAAACATCATTCACCCCTATATTAACCTGCAATCTTTACGCTCCTCCAATAAGATCTTAGCTCAAACTACCAAAGCCAATAATTCTGCTGGGGATTCTCTATTCTCAAACTTTGTAGGTAAAATGTGGAACTCCCTACCGACCATGCTCACCTCAGAACCTTCACTCCTACAATTCAAAAAAAGCTTAAACCCCATCTCAATACTCTCTGGCAATGTCCCTGTTCCAAACCTGATTAACCACTATCATTTACCCTTCTCTTACCTCACTATCCTTAACCGCTTTTTAACAAGGCACCTCGCCTTTGTAACTGACCTATGTTTTTTTTTATATGCTGCTGTTATTTTTTTCCCAAGATGTGATGTATCTTTATATAGTATTTAGAACTCAACTATCTTCCTTTTTTGCATTAACAATGTTCATATGTCTGTTATGTACCTGGAGCTTTTCTCCCCGGGCCTCCGCTGAAAATGGACATGTATCCAGTCGGTCTCTCCCGGTTAACAAATGTAAAATAAAATAAATAAATAAATAAATAATATTCCTTTTTCAAATCATCCCAATCAACCAAAGAGAATCCCAGATTTTCCACCAAGTTACAGGGATGCAGCAGTTTTAGAAATACAAAAACTGCTAAACAAAAGAGTCACACAGTCCCACCAGACCAGATAAGATCCAGAATTTGCTCAAGATTCTTTTTAGTGCCAAAGAAAACAGGAGACTGGAGACTGATTTTGGATCTCTCTGTGTTGAATAAGCCAGTTCAACAAACCAAATTCCAGATAGTCATGGTTCAGTCTATATTTCTTTTCTTAGGAAAAGACAATTGGATGTGCTCAACAGATCTTCAGGATGTGTATTATCACATAAAAATAGACAACTGCTCCAGAAGATTTCTTTGCTTCAGTCTAAGAGCCAATCTATCAATTCAGAGCCCTGTCCTTTGGTCTCACCACAGCCCCCAGGATGTTCACCAAATGCATGGCAGTGGTAGCAGCCAACTTCAGACTGCAAGGATTCTGGGTGTTTCCATACCTAGAGTACTAGCTTATTACTGCAGGCAAGGAACTACGTCTTTCAAACTTGCTCTTCACTGGGTATCACAGTACATTATGAAAAAATCCCATTTAGAACCAACACAGCATTTTGAGTTCATAGGAGCAGTGTTAAACACAAGCACCTGTACCAATTCTCTTCCCCAAGAAAGAATTTAGAAAATAAGATTCCAAGTCAGCCGGATCATTCGTAAAACAACAGCAACTGCAAGACTGTTGTTACAGGCTCTAGGGTCTATGGCGGCTACCATCACTTTAGTTCCCTTTGTGAGATTGCACATGAGAATTCTAAAATGGCACTTAGCGTCACAATGGTCATTCATGAGTCATCCTTTGTCTCATCAAGTTCTGATCATCAATTTATGCAAGAAGTACCAGAGTTGGTGGCTTCATTCCAATGAAATTCTTTTGGGCCATCCATTTCTTTCTCCTCATCCCCAAGCCATAGTGACCACGGATGCATCCAGGATAGGGTTTGGGGGGGCATTATCTGGGAAAGGTAGTCCAAGGCACTTGGTCCTAAGAGGCCAATTTGCACATCAATGTTCTAGAGATATGGGCAGTGATCCTGGTGTTACAAGCATTCCAAGAAGTCCTCCCCTTGGGAATGATTGCGATCCAGACAGACAACATCTCAGTGGTTTGGTACATCAACAAACAAGGGGGAAGCAAATCTTATCCTCTTTGTCGAAAAGCACTCAGGGTATGGCAATGGGCAACTTCATCCGACCACTTTCTAATCGCAATGCATATTGCGGGGAGCTCCAACGTGACTGCGGACAAATTGAGCAGGAACATTCTGATGACTCACGAGTGGTCTCTCAATCCTTTGGTGGCGGAAAGGATATTCCATCAATGGGGCGAGCCCTGCTGCGATCTCTTTGCATCCCCCTGAACAAAAACTGCAGCAGCTTTGCCTTGATCCCTCCTCCAGGGGAGTCACCGGGAGATGCTCTCCATCACTGGCTCCCAGCCTACTATACTACTCCCCCCCCCAATTCCTCTTATTTCCCAGTTTCTGAAGAAAGCGAACAGGTCAAAGAACTGGATAATTCTCATTGCCCCCTTTTGGCCTCCACAAATATGGTTTCCCTTTCTTTGGTCTCATCTAATTCAGAAATCTTGGATGCTGGATCCAGTTCCAGACCTATTGTCCCATCCAGACAGACTTACTCACCCAATCTTCACAATCTCAAGCTCACTGCATGACTTCTCCAGTTCCCATTATAGCCAAGCATTCTTCACTGCCCCAGTTCAGCAAATTGTTCTAGCTTCCCAGAAATCTGAGACTAGATGATCATACAGCAGAAAGTGGCATGAATTTTCAAAATGGGCTACAGACAATAATCTTCACCCATATTCTGCACCAGTTCATAAGGTCTTGGAATTTTTAGCACCACTTTTCGATGCAGGGGCATCCTCTGACTATACGACTACATCTAGCCGCAATTTCAAATTTTCATAATGGTTTAGATAATTCATTTCTAATGTCACACTAGCTTTATAAAGCCTTTCTGAAAGGATTATTTTTGTTGAGGCCTTCATACAAGGATCCTACTACACCTTCAGACTTCAATCTAGTCCTACAATCTTTTAATAGCTCCCCTTCTCAGCCATCTGCAAGTTGCGACTTGAAACATTTATCACGGAAGATTTTGATTGCTATTACCTCTGCTAGGAGAATAACAGAGATTAGAAGCCTTATCTTACAAACCTCCTTACCTGATCTTCATAAAGACAGGGTGTCTTTAAGAACAAATCCTTCCTTTTTATCAAAACTAGTTTCTGACAATTATCAACCAGACTAGGCATTTGCTAGATGTTCACAGGCAATTACGTTTTTACCTTCACAGAATGAAAGAATTCAGAAAATCTGATCAGTTTCTTTTTCTTCTGCTGCTCTAGGCAAACCAGTTTCTAAGGTTACATTGGCTAAGTGGCTCAAAGACTGCATAACCTTCATTTATAACAGAAGGACAGTGCAACTGCCAGGACCTATAAAGGCACATTCTACAAGGGCAACAGCCGTTTCTGCAGTCTTCCATGCCAGTGCTTCTATAGATGATATATGTGCGGCAGCTACTTGAGCATCCCCGCATACTTTTGTTACTCATTACAAGTTGGATCTGGTCTCTAGGGGATGAGCATCATTTGGTTTGACAGTGCTCAGAAATATAATTCCATGAGACCTCCCAAGACCTCGGTAGCTAGGAACTCTGTCCCACAGTCAAGAATTACGTGAAGATTGATAAAATCGGATAAAGACTTTTTTTTACCATAACGTTCCATCTGTGTTGTTGATCTTCACTTATCCTGGACCTTCCCATCCGCCTTCCCCCTGCCTTTTGGGTTTCTTGGTGGGACGGGTCTATCCCAACAGAGAATGTTATCCCCTTATGAATACAGATATGTTCTCTGATCTGTTATTTCCTGTCATTATCTTATGCAAACTCGATTTCAGGTAATCTTGAGAGGAGCATTCTGGGTAAAGCTAAGCTCGATAGTTTTTGGAAGGTGCGAGCTGGAATAACGGCAGAGTCAGTTCCGAGACACGGAACTGAACCCACATTCAAGAATAAGTGAAGACTGACAACACAGATGGAATGTTATGGTAAGGCGTAACTTCTTTATTTTTAAAGAATCAACTGGAGAATAAGCATACTCATGTCAGTGTACAAGAACATCCATAACTGTCGGCAGTACAGAGGCATCAAATTCTTATCACACTGCATGAAAGTTATGGAGAGGGTAATAGGTAAACGGATACGCAGAGTAGTAGCATGTAAGATGGGAGATGAGCAGTTCAGATTCAGATCAGGATGCAGCACAACTGACCCGATATTTGCAGTGAGACAGATACTTGAGAAGAAACTAGAGATGAGGAGAGATCCAACTGGGCATTCCGAGACTTGGAGAAAGCATACGACAAGGTCCCAAGAAAGCTGATCTGGGCAGTAATGTGGTGACTTGAATTCCCAGAAACATTGGTAGAATTAGTGCAGGCTATGTATAAGGACCCAATGACTCAAGTATGAACAGTGTTCAACCTCAAAGTGGGGTTTCTAGTGGGATTGGATGTACACCATGGTTCAGCGCTGAGCCCACTGCTGTTCATACTGGTGATGAACTACATTAGCAAACAGGTTGGAGGAGACAGATAAAGGTTGCTGTATGCAGATGAAGTGGCATTACAGGCAGACTCTGAGCCAGAATTTCAGCAAAGGAGAGAATGGAATGCAGAACTGAAGGCACATGGGATGAAACTAAGCATGGATAAGACTGTGATAATGGTAGCAAACTTGGGAAATCAGAAGAAGCTGAGAATAGAGACAGAAGGGAAGATATTCTCCTTGGAAGGCTATTGCCGAGGCGCTAGAGGTTGGATTCAATTTTTACAGTGGTGGATCCTGGTTTTGCTGGTCATTTATTTTTATATTTTACTTTTTATTTTTTTATTTGTTGTGAAGATAGAAGGGAAGAGAGTTGGAACAGGTAAACAACTTCAAGTATATGGGAGGGGTGGTTAAGGAGAAGGGGAGGCTAAATGAAGAGGTTACAGCTACAATCAGAGGGGCTGCAGCCAACTGGCATAGATTGTCAGGTACAGTCTACAACAGAAGAATGCCACAGAAGCTGAAAAGGTGTACAAGACAGTGGTGTGACCAGTACTACTGCATGTACAGAAACCTGAGCAGTAAAGGCAGAACAGTTGAAGCTAGAGGTGATGGAATTAAGTGCCTGAGAAGAGTGGTAGGAAGCACGCTGTGGGACAGACAAAGAAATAAGGACATAAGAGCAGAAGCCACTGTAGCTCCAATTGCAGAAAACATCAAAGAGAACACATTACGGTGGTTTGGATACATGTGCCGAAAAGCAGAAGACAATCTGGTGAGGAAGATTTGGGACAGACAGAAAGAAAGTAAGAGGAAGCAAGGACGTCCAGCAAAGAGGTGGATGGATTGTGTGAAAGATCTGCTACAGTTAGGCATGAGTGTTCAAAAAGGCAGGAGTGTGGCACTGAATCGAAAGAGTTGGCAACAGTTAACACAATAACACACAATACCCTGACCCCATTAGAAAAAAATGGGAAAAGGGGGCTGATGATAATGATAACCTGAAAACTTTTTTTAGTGAAATTAATATTCTCTCTGAAAGATTATCTGGAGGGATTTTAAGGAACCCTCTTACTGTTATATTATAACAAGTCTTACTCCATAGGTGAAGACGGTACGCCTAAGCATGGAAATTCTAAATCACAGGAAAAAGGTGGAGTATGTTCCATCTTTTTCTTTCTTTCCTTTGCTGTAATTTGTCTTGAAGTAAAGGGTTGAGGTTCAGTCCTAAATAAACGGAAGCTTTTTTCTGCAGAAGATCATAATAGTATGATGCTTTTCATTTTATTGGCTGGGGGGAAGCAACACCTGATCCTCTGGCTGCTGAGATTAAATATCATCTCCTTATCAGTTTCAGTTGTCTTGGAAACAATGTCCAACCAACATCTGGCCTTTTGATGTCCCCACCACAACAAGCAGGCAATTCAGAGGCAAAAAGAAGCAGTCAAAAAAAAAGTGTCCATATATCATGGAAAAGCGAATTATTAATTAAATGAATGGCACATTCTCCATTGTGTAGAGGGAATTGTGCCTCTTCTGTACCTGTATATTTAGCAAAATGTTCAGGATGTTCATAGTTTTACACTGGTAAGATGGAAATAACCCTGAGGAAGAGAATCTACAAACACACTTATGATATTCAGAAATATTTCGGTAATGATTTAGCGAAACATGCTAGTGTATGTAAAAAATACAGTTTGTTTTATTTTGGAATTGCTGAAAAAGTTGATAACAACCCTCCAGGTGATGAATGGGAAGTTGTTTTGGAATATAGGGAAGTGTTGTGGCAGCTCATATTAAATGCTGTGACATCCCCAGCGCATAATGACAACATTTCGATTCAATCTATTTTACGGTTAACAGCTGCCAAACTATGATTTTTTTTTTTTTATTGTGAACTTCTTATTGATTCATTTATTCATTTCAGTAACATTTATACACCCAAAGTATTTTGGAACTTTGCTTAAATGAGTAAATACCACAATAAGGTTACACAACATACCAGTACATTTTTAAATGCTTGTCCTTTTAAAACAGATGATTAAGAGCTGTTATTTAAGTATATGACATGTTTAGAGATGTTATTCTGATCAAGTCTTCATTGCGGGATGAAAGTGCTACATAGTACATTGTTTTATGTTTAATTAAATGAATTGTGTGAATGCAGTCCGGCTGTAGTTTGCTCCTTGCACTTCATATCTGTTTTCTCAAAGACTCCCTTGAAAAATATGGGTTACCAGCTTTTTGAATTAAAGGTAAAAGTAGGAAATCGTTTATACTGCTTAAGGAGCAGGCATGAAGCAATCATTTAAGTTTAGAAATTAAAGAACTAAGTGAAATGTATAGGTTCATCTGTTAATACTAAGCTAACCATCCTTGCAGGCCATTTTAACAGTAGCCACATTTCCTGCTTGATGCTTTATTACCTATCCAGTTTAGGATTTTGATTAATTTTACCCCATCATGAACTATATTTATAGCACGTTTAGTGATAATAACTGGGGCCACACCAAAGATATTTTGAAAGGCCCCATGTGTGGGTTAAAAACATTTAGAAGCTGCTTCTGGCTATTAGTAGTATAGAGGGAAGTCCCCTTGGATAAATTTCCTATTTCTCATCCATAGACTCAAGTTATATTTGAATTTGGACAGTGATGAGCACTGTATTATGTGAATGGGGAGTCTGTTCCAGAGCAATGATGCCCTCTGCGAGATAAGCCTGCCCCCCAAAAACCATTCTGCTGCTGTTGCAAAAAAAAAGTTTAGATCCCTAGACCAACTATTTCTGATGTCACATGACTTACTGATGTATAGTTGGTCCACCAGTAAAGGGTCAGGGATTACCTTGTATGCCAGATGTACCGGTTATCAGTCTGTAAGGGATTGTAAAGCAACAGAGATTTGAAGTAGGGCAAATTATTTGAGCCTACTATCATTTTTTGTAAGGTATCCTTGTAGGTGTTCCAACTGATGCAAGTGTCTGGACAGATACATGCCAAAGGGGATGTAATACTCAATGACTGGCCTTATGAGGGCTGAATAAAGGGGAGCAATGATAGCCTTGGACCTAGAAGTAATCCCTTTGTTAATAAGCTGTGTAATATAGAATGATTTCCTCATCACAGTGGACATACTGGCTGAAAGACAGTTTGCTGTCCACATAAGTTTACAAATCCCAAACAACAGGGTCAACTCTTAGGGGTGTATTATCAACGTGGTAGTTCCCTGGGGTAGACGGCCCAAAGAACACAATAATGCATTTTTTGGCATTTAGCTTTAATCCATGATTCTGGCACCAGTTATTTGTTTGGGGGAAGCCTTCCTTCAGGATGACTAAGTATTTTGAGGATTTGATAAATACACTTAACATGCAATCATTTGCAAACGTAGTCAGCCATAGCCCTTTAGTATCGGCTTTAACTTCAAAGTAGTAGATGCCAAACAGGTGTGGTCCCAGCACCAACTTTTGGGGGACTACACTAGTGACTGGTCTTTTAGTGAAGACAGAATGCAAGAGACCAAAACAGGGGAAGCTATCTGTGAGCTGGCTGGAGATCCATCAGGTGATGTAGCAGTTTATTCCTAGTTTAATAAGCTTTTTCTACAATATCTAAGTGGGGTATAGTGTCAAAAGTCTTGGTTAGGTCAAGCTAAGGAGTGTGTGCACCACTTTATCTTTGACCATTTGACCTTTTCAAAAATGTCCACCAGGTTGAGTAAGCATGACCTGCCTTTGATGAATGCAAACTGAGAAGGTTCCAATGTTTGGACATTCCCTATGTCCTTACTGATTAATTCCAGTACAATTCTTTTTATGGCTTTGCATATGAGACTGGTCAGACTTATGGGCCTATAAGAGACTGGGTCCACAGAAGGTCCTCCCTTATATAGGGGAATAACTGTTGCTTTTCTCCATTCACTTTCTACAAAACCTGCATGGAGGCCAACATTGAACTGTGTTAGGGGTGTGTATAAGTCTTGTTTCAGGCTGTTCAATATGCATACAGGGATATTATCAAGACCCACTGATGCAGTATTTTCTGCCTTTGATAGTGCTTTTAGAACTTGGTTGTGTGTGATAGCTGTTGGGATCAGTTTCAGATATTTTGTGTAGAATAGATGGTATGGGGAGAAGGGTAAAGTCTGAGCTGAATTTATCAGCCAGTAGGTTAGTTACATCTTCAGCATCAGTGAAATTAACTTAATTGAAAAACAACTCAATGCATGGGTGCAATGTGCTGCTGAGATTACAAACATAACTAAAAAAAGGCTGTTGATTTTCTTTAGCTTGGATAACTATTTACCCATAAAAGTTAGCTTTGGTGGATTTAATTAAGTACCAGAAATGTTTGTTTTATTTAATGAGAGCTCTGTAGTTTTGGGTACTACTCTTCTTACTTTGATAGAGTTTTTGGTAGAATCTAGAGCAGAAGCTGCTGTTAAAAAAGTGAAAATTAGTATGATACACATACAATATTGCAGGCTAACTATAACAATCAACCCGAAGAGATTAGAAAGAATTGGGAAAAAAGACTGAATAAGCAATTTACAAAGAAACAATAGGAGATGTACGTGTGTCTCCCAAATAAGCAACAAAGTCTAGAAGATTTAGGATCTTTGCTTGGAAGTGTTTGCATAGCTATTTTTATATCCCAAGCACTCTTGAAAGAACTCTTCCGCAGGCATATTGGAAATGTTGAGTCTGTGATGGAGAAGAAAGTGGCAATTAGGACCATATGTTTTTAGGAGTGTAATGAATTGCCAGATTTTAAAAATTTCCTGTAGTCTACTCTGGCAGAAATACTGAGTGAGTAAATTGGTGTAACTAAGGAAATGATTTTTTGAGCTGTGATGCAGAATCGGAATTGCCTAGACATAGTAACGCCTTGCTGAGTTTAATTCTGGTGGCTGCCAAAAAAGGAGTTACTAGAAAAGGGAAATCAAAGTCTAAAGCAGTTATACTAGAAGTACTAAATATTGTAACAGAGATAAAAAAAGTGGAAGTGGGATTTTTAGAAAAGAGTAGGAGCAAGTTACACAGAAAAAAAAATGGGGCTTGTGGAAACAATACATCCAGAAAAATGTTTTGGTGAAGGAATGCGGTTTAAGGGAAGGCAGGAACTGAATGGGCTATGCAATGTTTGACTGACAATAAATGTACATAAGATTATAGGTGACATATAATGTTTGGAACTAAAAATATGTCAATATGATTTGCTTTAATTTATATAAATGTTTGATTTCCTAGTATGTCATAAGTGAAAGTTGTTTCTTGTTTAAAAAAAATATCTTCCTTTTAATGTATAGCATGTTGATATTATACTTCTACCGATGGCAGACTTTGGTGGTGTATGATTCCACACACACTGCAGAGTTTTCTCGGTCTGGCAGGGGATTTGGGTCTATATTAGAACATCGAAGTTTCAGAACTTCGAATATTCTAATATCGACCCCTATTCAGCGAAAGTTGAAAACACTGAACATACAGAACAGCAAATTTTTTCCTAGGGAAACAAATTGCTGTTCCAAAACACATGCACACAACACAAGCACACCAAACAAACAACAATCCACACACATACACCTAAAATCTTACACCTAACCCTACACAAAACTATATACACACCACTAACTATCCACTTACCTTAACCCAAACCCTAAGGTCCGTCACTATCACACACTCACCTCACCTGCACCCTAACCCTAACACCCACCCCACCCTAACCCTCACGTCCACACAATCACACACTTACCTGACCCGCGCCCTAACTCACCTAACCCGCCCTAACCCTCACGTCCACACAATCGCACACATACCTAACCCGCACCCTAACTCTAACTAACCTAACCTGCACTCAATCACACATTTACCTGAACCCGACCCATAACTTTCCATCACAGCGCTGAAAATACTGAAGCAACAGAAACGGACAACCAAATTCTTTCCCTAGGAAAAAATTCAGTTTTCTGTTTCGGTATTTTCAGCTTTCGCTGAATAGGGATCAATATTAGAACATCTGATGTTTTGAAACTCTGATGTTCTAATATAGACTCGGGGATTTGAAACTTGCCAATAAATCATTTAGGAGTAGATAATTTGTCTTAGTAATGTTTATAAAGAAGGTATGGTCAGAGAAGGCCTTTGGTTTCAATTTTATTTTGAAGGAGATGACTGTATGGTCAGATCTAACAATGAGTGATGATGCAAGACGACTCTATATTAGTAAGAACAAGATCTAAGATGTTGTTACCCCTAGTGGGTACTCTGACAAATTGTTCCAAGGCATTTGTGACAAAGCCCAGAAATCTCTGGATGTGTGCACTCGTGGAGGTGCAGATTTCCCAGACTAAAGTTGGGTAGTTGAAATCACCTAGGAGAATGATGGAGTTTAATACTGAGAAACTCCAGTTCTTGTAGACAGGCATTGTGACTTTCATGAGTCAGAAGGAGTTCTGTAAATGATCTTTATGATGATGATTTGGGCATGAAGAAGCTCCACTGCATCCTGCTGCTTTACTAGCTTTAATATGAGCCTCTTATGAATGAAGACGGAGACACCTCCATTTTTTTCCCCTCCTAAACAGTCATTAGTCTAAAAGTGAGGAAGATATTATAGCCCTGCACAGCTGGAGTACTCTTCACATTTTAAAACATGTCTCAGATACTACACAGACATCTACTTGCCCTGGGGTGAGGAATGCTTGAGGAAGTGGAGTTTTAGTCTCCTAGCACTGATTAGTAACACCTTCATATTTTTCTTTACTTATTTTGTCATGTGCATAGTTTTATCTGGTTGGCATTGCCTTAAAAAGGTACTATGGGGCTGGAGGATATATTTGCCAATATCCAAATACATAGAGGGAAAGGTCATCCCTGGCAAAGCAACATTGATTAACATATCCTTCCAGGCTGACAAATATCGGACCCTCTTAGAATGATACCAAAAACTAAGCCAATTATTAAAGTCTATTTTACTCATAATGAAGCATTATTCTTAAACTAGATAGAATGCTGCTCAGATTTAGGCTCATACCTGCCTGGGTCACAGTCAGACAGCTCCATCATGTTTCTCTTCGTATAGTCCAAGGGGGTGCATCTCAAGTTTTTCACCTATACTTGTTCAAAAGCTTGTGTGTGTGTGTGTGTGTGATATGGTGGATCATGGCACCAGACAAGGAAATAACAGTCACTCTTTCCTTAAACAGCCTGGTAAGAGGTACATCTGTATGTCTTACAATGGAGTCACTAATAACTAGAATGTTTGGCTGGGTAGCTGCCTGTCTTATGAGGTAAGCATTCATGACTTTGGTACTCCTTGCATTGTGTGTGGTAGTAGGTTTTGTAGGTCTAGAGTGTTGCTGAGGGGTGCTTGGTGCCTGTTTTGCATCCTGGAGGCCTTGGAGGCTTAAACAAGTTAATGTTTAGAACCTCAGTATCTGAAATAGTGTGTATTATGCTGGACGAATTGAGGTGTGGTGTGTGGTGAGCTGCTGATGATCCTGACATCAGATTCGTTTGTGTCTGAGATTTTTGTCTCAATAATAATATATACATGCATCTCTCACCAACTGCATTATGTTGTTTAAGCAACAGGTGTTCATCAATCAGCATGAGACAATTTCTACATTGTCTCAAGATACCCATATCTCAGTCAAGCTGGTTACAAAAACTATGGGAAAATGTTGGTCCATGGTTTTGAAAGGAAATAACACAGGAGGTGATTTGACTAGAGCTGCTTACAGTTATGCTTGTTTTAGGATGCGGAGGTTACTTTAGGTAAAGTTATGACTAAGACGTAGGAAGGTGCAAATTACTTCAGCAGGGCTGTACTTATATTCTAATCAGATTTATCTGCTGCACGAGCTGGGTTTATCTGTGCTCAGTGCAGGTTAGTGAAGCCACCAACCTAGGTTACTAAAATGTGTAGATTTAGCAGGTTTCTTACTGGAAATAAAGCTGTTACGCAGGCATCCCACTACAGAGCAAGTCCAATGGCTCAGTGCAGGGTTTTTCTTAAATTTTTGATGAAAAACACTATCGGCAATGCCTGTAGGACACCAAGATCGGTGCACCTCGTTTCTCTCAATTCAAGGCTTTTTATACGCAGTCTTGAATAAAAGACCCTGGATGAGTTCAGCTCAGCGCAGCGCAAGTTATAGGAAATGAGCTAGGGAGGAGTCACTGTAAGGGCAGCATTAAGCAGACATGTAGTAAACAGAGCAACTACACTTTACAACAGAATTGTAGTATGAACAGTTACACCGATCATGCAGCAAAATCATAATATGCCACTACTGCAATTACAACTGAAGAATTGCAAGTGAATGTAGCTATGACAAAAAAGCAGTGAAATGTACATAAACGGTGTACAAATGCTTTAGATGAGGCACAGATCCTGCAGTATATCGCAATAATGCCACTATTATGAATAAAACTACAAGACTATGCCACTAGACCAGGCAGAAATTGCAACCAGGACTATTGAGTATAACTACAAAATTAAAGTGGAGATTAGTGAAGAATTACAAGAAAATGAAGCCATGTCAAAAAAGCAGCAAAATGTATACAAGTGTTTTAGAATGACACGCAGATCCTAAAGTATTTCACAATGTTGCCACTATTGCAAGACTATACCAACAGAGGAGGAAGAAATTCTAAACAGTAGCTTTTTATTATGAAACAAACAAAAATGGATCTGAAGTACAAATAAACAGTATTACAATACAAGCAACTTGAAGTGCATCAGTATTTAACAAGAAAAAAAAATGAAAGTTTTTGATGTAATACTGTAATGCCTGGAGGACACAAAGATCAGCACAGCTCATTTCTTTCAGCTCAGATATTTCCACACTTCTCAGACTATTAAGTAAAAGACCCTTGATGAGTGTAGCTCCGTGAATGTTATAGGAGATGAGAGAGAGAGAGGAATCCAATTAAAAATAGCCAATAAACTCAGAAAATGGGTCTTTCTCTGACAAAGAACCTGTACTAAATCAGAGTTCTCTCACCACTATGACTCAAGTTAGGTCTGAGGTCACAGGTCAGCTGGAAACTTAGGAGCATGATATATCTAGCCAGCCTACCCCTCATAATATCTGCGATATAAAACTTTGGTTGTTTTAATTGTTGAAAATCTCTGCCCAAAGGCAGGTGCCCACGTCTAGAAATATTTCATTTCATATCTCTCTCTCTCTATATATATATATATATATATATATTTTTTTTTTTTTTCCCTTGCAAAAACGATCCTTATTGACATCTATTATTAATACTTCAAGTGCCTTTTACAAAAGGTTTGCTGAAGTTCCGCAGGATCAGAGTCAACTCACCCATTAATCCAGATTATCAAATTAAGGTATCAACCAGGAATGCCAAAAGGGAACTTCACGATATGTGCCACGAATAAATAAAATAAGTGGGGTGCTGCTGCATGAAATTAAATCTATTATTCCAATAGTTGGGACAGCCACACAAGCATTAAAAATGTTCATACTTGTGACAGACAGTGCAAGCATTAATTTGGACTTGAACATCAAACACCTGGAGGTTAACAAAGAAGCCTGTGGGCTGAACCTGAAATTGGTCATTACTGATCTATACACTACTCCTGTAAATAAAAAATATAAATAAGTAAATAAATACATGCAAAAGAACATCTCATTGTCCTTTCCTTCACCAAGTTTTAAATGGATGAGGTTTCTGTCGCTCATCTTGTACATATTAAGGAGACAATGAGACTTGGGTATTCGGTTAAGCATTTTATTGCATACAAACACATCAGGTTGGATGGCAGGAACACTGAACTTAAACTACCTAACTGACTGACTACATACATGCATGCTCTCATTGTGGCTGCTTACTCAAAATGGCACTCTTACTTGCACGTGCTCAGTACTTACATGCACGTGTCCACTGACTGGAATGCTTCTTAAAGATATATCACACACTATGGTCTACAGTTTCAGCTAGGGGATACTCATGGGGAATCATTGGCAGTGCAATTTCTACTTGTGTGCTGCTGACAGTGATTAACTATATGTGGTCTTAAAGTAAATGGGGTGCTGGGGTGCAAATGGGCTCCCTTCGGCAGAAGTATTTTTCAAAAAGATTTAAACTAGTCCAAGGTTTGACTTTTTTGTCCAGTTCAACTTTCATCTAGTTAAAAGTCAGGGAAACACAAGGGAGGCAACTAGAAAGACTGTAGAAATAGCCAGTGAAGCCTGACAGAGGTAGAAACTAGGGGGTAAGATACACTTTTTTGACTAAAATAAAAGACAGAAGAATAAGCTCTTCAGACCTTAAAGAGGAGATATTTGTCACTCATGTCAGAGTATTGGCTAGGATATAGGTGGGAATACATCAGAAGGCAGATGTAAATGAAGCTGCAAATGCCCAAAGGGGCATAATTAGTTAAGAGAAATGGCATAATTGGAATTATTTGTTCACCGGGTAAGTGGCTGACCCTTTTCGGCCATGACCTGCAAAAACCCAGAATATGAACAGATTCTCTGTGAATGGGACAAAAATGGGATTACAACTGTGTAATACAACTAGTGAGGCACAAAGCAAATGTTGTACTTCTCCTGATGTAGCCTAATAATGCCTAACCAGGAAACGAGAATATTGTAAAGTAGCAATCAAAATATTTCACTTTCAAAAGGCAGAAGGCCACAGATCACTTCACAATATTTGGTTAGAAAACAAAATGAAGGAGAATCACCTTGGATATTTTCAGTTTTTGAGTCTTGGCTTTCAGCACTTGATTTAACAAGGTTCTTTAAAAGACTGAGTATGTTTTGTGCAAAATAATGCACTACAGCCATGACATGGACATAGAAAGAACACTTATTACACTAAAAGCAATTAACTGGAGTGTGAATGTTTTCAAATTGTAAGAGTTGATTTCAGAAAGCTTTTGCACATATAACTTTATTACAATTAAATGTAGTGTGGTATTGAATCACTATATGTATACTGTGCAGCATACCTCTCAACCTTTCTTCAATGAAAAGTGAGACACAATCAGTGATGTTGTCAGATGCTTGGAATGTCATATCAAGAGCAACAGTCCATGGCAGGGAGAGACAGAAATAAAGTCCTGACTACACACCAGATAACCTGTGATTGACAAGTGGCATCCACAATGGAGGGACTGGGAAGAGGAGAATGGGAGTGAGTGGCCAATGCCAGCTTGCCCATCTTGGGGAGATGTAGCTTGGCTTGCTGCACTGACAATCTGCAGGAATTCAGGTGTATTGCCGCAGCATGAAAAGCCCAGCATGCTCATTCTGCAAGTGGTTTGCTGTTTGTTTGTAAATTGTACATGTGAGGAAGCATGCACACACCTCCATTAACAGATATAGTACAACTTGTAGGCTACTGAGGGGATGGTAGTAGAGCAGTCTGCAGAAATTACAGAAAGGCCTGCTTGCTAAAATGAAACTTTTGCCTCCACTAGGGGAATGAAAGGATATGAGGGCTCTCGTCCTGATGGAGGAATGAATGGGCCAAATGGATAGAGGAAGAACAGCCACTGAGGCAATCCTGCCAAAAAAAAAAAAAAAAAACAATAAAATATATCACACAACTGTAACTTTTTTGGCCTTCTTCTGAGGCAGCTTGTTGGAAGTAACTACCCCGCCCCTCCATACCTAACGCTAGACGCCAGAGTCTCTGGTTCTCAAGATAAAGTTTTAGTGCAGCCAGACAGCTGTGAAGTGTTTTAGGCACAAACGATTTATAAATGTCGCAAGACGTATGGTCTTGGGCATCCCCTAAACAGAATAAGCACTTATCATGCATGTTCTTGTGTGGAATTTGTCTTCCACATGCACACTTCCCCTTTCTAGTTGACATGTACATCTGAAAAGCTAAAGAAGAGATAACAAAAACCCAAAAGGTACTTTTCTGTAGCAGACAGCCGAGTCAAATGAGCGAACTGATTCCTGAAGCTGGCAATCAAAGGTCCAAAGATTACTGCGGCAGAAAAGTTCTGAAGTGTGTACATGCAGACGTCACTTTTATAGCCAACGTCTGTTTATGGCTCTAACATGAAACATCGTACGTACCCCTGCTCCTAAGACTTTGGTATACTGGCCGGATGTACGGTGCTGCAGGCAGCAACCTTCCTACAGTTATGAATACTGCAACACAAGAATAGAACAACATCTCCAACACTAATTAACTATTATTAATTATATAATTATATTAATATATAATATATTAATACTAATTAATTATATATTACTATATAATTATCGTTAGTAGTATTAACAGCATTAATGGAAAAAAGAACTATACACAACATTGCTTAATATTTGCAGATTAATTAAAATCAATATTTATCAGTGCATGTTTCAGAACAATACTAAACAATATGGACAAATGCCTTCTCCTTGGGAAAAAAAAACTTTTTCTTTGGATCACTGTGTCCCTGCTGCTTATCGATCATGCCCTTTATGGTCAGTTGGTTTCATCCACTTCCCATCAACTGGGTGAGCCATCAAGGGTGGTTCCTGATTTTTTTGCTTTATGCAGCCAACCCCCCCCCCCGACACACACAGTTATCACAGGAACAGGATGGACATCTGCAATGGACAGACAATGAAGGACATCCCTTCACTTCTGCAAGGAGCATTCCCTTAATGCACCGTTGAACCCCCCCAGCATGGGAGGTAATTTCCCTGGTCTCTATCAGGGAAACTGTATCTACCCAAAGTTTCCCTGAGAGAGCAGAATCCTTCCCATCACCTAGAGAGGTGGTTGGCCACAATCCCCACCCCCAAGCTTGCCTCTTCTAATACCAGGGCTGCTAACTAAACCCCAGTCATTTGGCCTGCAGTACGAGTTCCATCCTGTTGCTCCACAAAGTACACTGGATTTGCTAAGAAATACGCTCAGAAAACTGACAGATGCAGTAGAAGACTAAAATAATCAACTGAGCACTTAATACACAGAACAAAAAAAAAAACACACAGGTTTGAATGTTTCAGTAAAATGCTTGAACTCTAGAACTTGGATAGTTAGAATGTGCTACAGTGTGTTGTAGTTTGCAGCAGAGGTTTAAAACCATGTTTTACTAGACCTAGTCCCTGTCTCCATTTGCCTACTGGTGACTCCAAGAATGTCCTGCACTGTCTTCTTGTCTCTTCTACTGTGCCAGGTTTAAAGTTAAACTTTTCCAAAATTACAACAGGGAGGTATGGCATGATGGTTAAATTCCTTACCTCACAAATACAAGGTACTGGGTTTAATTCTAACCTTTGGATATTAGCTAAGCTTGTAAAAAAGTTTGCAGACCGATAACCTAGTATTTACCTATCAGAAAGCAAAAACATACATTTCCCTATATGACATCACTGAAAGGTCCATTGAACTTTGCCATTAGTGAAGTCAACATAGAATGTGTGTGTGTGTGTGTGTGTCTATAGACCTTAAATGGATGCACTACAATGCATGCTCCGATCCATGTCCATTAAAGTATATGGACTACACCCCAATTGACATCAGTGAGGGATTCAGTAAAATCATATGGCCATATTCTTAATAAAATATTACAGATTGTATTATTAGAGAACTGCCCACATTATTTTGGCAATATGGGGTGGAAAATACATTGTAACATGTTATGATGCCAGGACACTTCTATGGGCTAGGCTTGTAAAGACTCCAGGGCCATTAGCCTAGTACACACCTATGAACAAACTGCAACAATGTATATTTTACACAGAGCACACCATCATCATAACACTTACATATTGAATGGAAGAATAAACGTGGTGCCATTTATTCCTGAGTTACATAGGCACTACTGACTGTGTCTGGTCCTCAGTAAATGTCGATTTAAAATGACTAACTACAATACTTGCAGTTGCTCTAAGGGGCAGTGACTATAATTCCACTATCTGATGAAAACAAAGTCAGCACACATATGTTTTCGTCCTTTCAGCAGTTACCCAAGGATTATTAACATAGGTTATGATGAGGGCACAGAATGACTGACAAATTAAGAGCTTTTTCTCAGGCCTCAGCTGCCACTTCATCACCATAATCCAGTAAAAAGTTTGCAGTACTGCAAACACTGCTTATATCTGCTGGTCAGGCCCCTTATTCCTTCTACCATCACACATGGACAAGAACCTGAGATACTTAAACTCCTCTTCATAAGGAAGTTCTTACCTTTTTTACAGTTTCTACAATGCTGCTCCGGTACAATAAAGGTTGTCTTGTATACCCACGAACCAACCAGTTCTTTAGTAATCCAATGTTTTTGGTAGCACGTATTTTATGCATTTTATGGTGTCTTAGTATTCTCAACACAAGCTAGCCCTTTAACAATGCAATTTAACAATTATATAATTAATAATGTGATATTGTTTAACCAATGATACTGTTTATAAAAAGATGATTTTTTGGAAGGCAACTAGATTCTGAAGAAGTCTCCGCATGGAGATGAAAGCGCTCAATCAGTTACCTTTTTAAAATTGTTTAAAAACAGTTTTTTATTTATTTTTTCTTATTGTGTGTTTTCAACAATAAATCTATTCATTTTCAACACTCGTTCGTTTACATTGGATTACTAAAGAACTGGTTGGTATACAAGACAGCCTTTATTGTACCAGAGCAGCGTTGCAGAAATTGTGTTTGTGGTTGGGGTTGCAACTTGTGTGTTTGAAGTTCTTACCTTCTCACCTGCAGAGAGCAAATCCATTGTTTTCTGAGATAAAATAATGACCTTGGATTTATAAATGCTTACTCTAACTTTAGCTGTTTCACAACCAGCAGTGAAGCTCCATACATTACAAAGAATTATGATCTTGCTCTCAAGGCGACTTTCGTGACAACCATGTGTCAAACACATAATACCAATGTTACGATCAGAGACCCACTCATAATCCTCTATGTGAAAAGGACATAGAAACCAATTTTCATAAAAAACATAAAATACACATACAAAAGAAAACTTAGAACTCACAGTCACTGTTAACTGTACTGTGCATGCAAAAGTCTACTGCTGACAATGTACCAAAAACATGCTCAATTCTTTGCAATCCAATGTGGGAACAGTGCTGTAATTGACAGCACCTACAAATCCTGCCTAGCCCTACAAGATCATAGGCAACACTGTAATAAGTGAGCTTACTGTAGTAGGACTAGAGGGTTGGCTTTTTTCTGGGAAATTTTCAGACTTTTAAAAAGACAAACAATTTTGAAACAACCACCTTAATTGTAGATACCAGAAAAATTTGAGTTTTTACACAGGAAAAAAAAACTCCTGACTACTGTACACCTTCAACATCAAGTACTGCAGGAATTATGTAAACTTATCTAAGGAAAGATTTGTATCCCACCAGGCCAATATGGAAGAAGAGCCAACTAGATGATTCTTTACTGGTACCATCTGTCTGCACAAAAGGCAATGAGTGGACTTGCACTCTTACCCAAACTGGTACTATGTTGTTAAGCATTAAAGTGGGATTGAAGAGCCTTTTCTCCATCCAGACCATATGATTTGCTTTAAAGCCTACACATAGAAAAGGCCCAGATAGACTTTTAAATGGCACTGCTTGGGTAAAGGGAAAATGCCAAACACTCAGGTCAGCATATTTAAGCGTCCCAAGCATCACAAGCATGTTCTCTTCCCATTACACCTAACACTTCTCTCTCTTTCTCTCTCCTCCATTTTCTAGTTCATGACAAAGTTAAAATAAAATTAAAATAATGGGGAGATCATCAAAAAAGTCTGTACCCAAATTTGTGAAGAGAGTGTGGGTTGGTAAATAGGTAAAAAAAGACTGAATTCATTAAGTAGATCTAGCATTATGGTAAGTACATTACTTTTCTACCTGATAAAGATATTCAGTCTTCATTTACCAATAGGCCAGAGTCCCAGACTTTTTCACCTTGGTATCAGACTTGTGAATACTCAAATTAACAGTATAGCCCAAGAGTAAGTGGTAAGTCAAGAAGTAAGTAGGCCTAGATTCCAAGTGTGACCACCTAACAAAATCCCACCTAAAGTGCCTTTGTTGTACTAGGAAGGCTGTCTCAGACCAGCCTCCCAGTCACTCAACTTGACCGATGTCACCAGGGCAGTAGGTAGTGCTCCTCACTCCAGAAATTTAGGGGTTGCACAGAGAAGCAAAGAAATAAGACACCCCATAATATCCCAATTGGTATGGATTCATTTCCAGTTCTCATACAAGAGATTAGTTCCTATCTAAAGATGACAAAAAGTCAAAATCATGCTATACTCTAGCTAACATACTAACTTGCCAGGGCTGACCTTAACTCAGTACAAATATTACACTCCAAAAGATTCACGGGTCCTACAAGCAGAACCATGCACTTGTTTCCATGTACAGACAAGACTCCCTAAGCAGCATGATACTTCTCAAGCTCTTATTGCAAAAAATCTATAAAAATCCTAAAATAATGGGGGGTCAAAAACAAAGAACGATTTTAAATATTGCTCTCATAAACTTAGATTTTATTTTATTAAAGAAACATCTTTATTAAATTATCACTTATGATGTATATGAAAACAGACCATACTGACAATTTTAGCTGCAAACATTATACATCTCTTACAACCTATCCAGTCATTATCAGTCAAACATTACATAGCTCATTTAAATCCTGCTTTCTTTTAAACCTCATTCTTTATCTGCATGTATTTTGTTCCCACAATTTCCATATTTTTCTATGTAATTTGCTTCTGCCCTTTTCTAAAGATCCCATTTCAGTTGCTTTATCTCTAAATACTATATTCACTACTTCTAGTACAGTTGGTTTAGATGTTGATTCCATTTCCTAGTAATTGTTTTTTCTTTTTGGCAGCCATCATAATTAGACTCAGCAAGGCCTTACTACATCTAAGCAATTCTGATTCTGGATCATAGCTCAAAAAATAATTTCATTACTTACAAGAGTTTACTCACCCAGTATTTCTGACAGAGCAGTCTGCAAGGATTTTTTAAAGTCTGCCAACTCATTACATTCCCAGAAATTATGTTCCCAATTACCTCTTTCTTCCCCATCACACCTCCAAATTTGCTATCTACCTTAGGAAAACTTCTTTGGAGTCTACTTGGGGTATAAAAATACTTATGCAAACACTTCCAAGCAAAGATCCTAAATTTTCTAACCTGTGTTGAATATTTGGGAGATGTACATATACCTCCCCCCATAGTTTCTTTGTGAATTGCTTATCCAATCTCTCTTCCCAATCCTTTCTAATCTCCTCTGATCTGTTCTTATACTTATCATGCAATATTTTATATGATTTACTAATTATTCCTTTTTTCATAGCAGTGTCTGTTCTAGATTCTACTACAAACTCTACCAGTGCTGGTCTTTCACTTAGGATTCTCCTCTTTCTTTCTCTTTGCCTATACTCTGATATCAATCCTTGATAAGGAAAGCAATCTCTAGTTTGCATTCCAAATTCTTGACCTCTTCCCATTGTATTACCTTACCATCTCTAATGATTTGCTCCCAATACCTTGGTTCTTTTACCAGTTTTCTCCAATAAATTCCATCCCCTTCTTGGCTTTTGCCTGCATCCCTAATTGCAGTCATCCCTATTGGCAGAATCTCCTTTCTCCATTCCTGTGTTGGTTTAGTTCTTAAAATACTTCCTGCTACTTTATGAATATAATATTCTGTATGGTTACTGTTATTCTCTCTAAGGGTCTGCATCCAAAATACCAGTCTCTTCCCATTTCTTGAGCTTTCCCTCTGTTTCACCATCATCTCTTTCTACTTTGAATTACAGGTTTCTATTTGTGCTGTGTGTAGGAGCCTTAACTGTTCTAGCTCTGAAATACCCCTTCAAACTGGGCAATGCCAGACCACCTTTCTCTATTTGAAGAATCAGATTATCCCACTTTACTCTTGCCGTCTTCCTCACTCAGATAAAATTCTTCAGCTCTTTATTAATGGCTATCCACAAGTTCTCTGGTTGATAAAAATATGCCTGACCTGTATATAAATCTAAAGGGAATAAAAACATTTTAACTGCTTATATCTTGCTATCCATACCCATATAACAGAGCTTCCAATTTCTTAGTTTTTGTAACATCTTTTTAGTCTCTTCCTACATATCCTTAGCTGCCACACCAGAATCCTTTTTAATCTATACTCCTATGTACTTCATTTTATCATGTCCCCATACATATGGATAGTGCTGAACCAATTACAAACTTACAAACATGGTTTAGAATTGATGGAAAAATTTAAGTTTAATGATCTGAAGGTTTGTCAGTTAATTAAAGACGTGGAGAAGTTAAATTTAGATATTAAAATGATTTAATTTTCCCTCAGTGAGAAAAGTTGTATGTTACTACTGTGGACAAGAAGTATGAAAAGATTTTTAAAAGAATAAATAACAAGTTACTTAGAGATTGAAACAATATACTGATAATCAAGCTTTTCCCATTAAGGGTAATCAGTTTAACAATAAGTTCACTAATTATATACAATTATCTGGTGCTGAAGGAAATGAGTGTAGAGAAGTTCAAGCCTTTTTTACTCCACTGGAACAACTGGAGGGGTGTGTGGCAAAGCAAGAACAAGTTTGTTCCAAGGCAGCAAAAAAGTGTAGGGGCAGCCACATACAACTAGAACTTGAAGAACAGACAAATTCCTCAATGTGCAGTAATAATGTTTTTTTTTTCCTATAATGGATTTCATATTTTCAATTACCTGAATAATGACATCACTAGAGAACATTTTTCCCTTTTTGCTAAAGGGTTAAAAGTTTGTGCCCACTAGGAGGTTTGATATAGTGGATACAATTATAGAGACTAAACTTTTTATTAGGAAATAAAATTTAGCTATTTTTTTTTTTTGAAGAATAAGACAAAACAAATAAGTGCGTGAGCCAAAAGGATATAAAGAAAAAATCACTTTCAATCCTCCACTACACTTTTAGAGAAAGCCATAATTGAAGGTCTTTATGTGTTTGAAGCAAGAATTAATAATGTCCCTTTAAGAAATTCTAATTTAAATAAAAAAGAATGGCAATTATTAAATTCTTTGAAAAATGACATATCCCTTCATGTAATGAAGCCAGATAAGGGTGGGGGGATTGTGTTATATGACTCAATTATTTTTAACCTATGTTGGACTTATTGAATGACACTAACAATTATATGAGTGTTTCATTAAATGGAGTTTATACAGGGTATAAGAAGATTGACACGTTTTTGGAAGAATATTTACTTGAACAAAGGATTACAGTGGATATGTGTAATTTTTTTTAAAGTAGAGAATCCAGTAGTGGCCCTATCTTTGGTATACCTAAAATACACAAAAAGTTGGAGAATCCCCCTTTTAGGCCGATTGTTTCAGGGCGAGGTTCCAAAACTTATCCTATTGGCTTATGTACTGATAGATGGCTAAAATTCATTTAACAGTTGGTCAACCATTTAATTATTGATTCATGGGATTTTCTTGGAAGACTTAAAATGAGATTTGGAGTAAAGAATATATTTTTTAACTATAGATGTGATAGATCTTTATACTTCTATACCCAGAGACAAAGGCATGGAACATTTTTATGATAGTCTTGTTCAATGTTCCCATTTAACACATAAGATTAATCTGATTTTAGAACTAATGTCATTAGTGTTAGACTATAATTACATTTTTTTTGAGGGGGAATATTACAAGCAGATTCAAGGGGGTGGCCATGGGAGCCATAAAGTCCGAGTGGGGTAAAAAGTATAAACCCCTTCTTGGGGTTGGATTGGTTAAAACTAGTGCTGTCAGGTGGATAATTATGAGAGCGCTTTAGTGCTCAAGTACAATGGCAATGTTGGAGAAGTTAAAAACATTATTAACAGCAATTGGAATATACTTAAAAGTTCTCCAGAAATGTATAATATTATAGGGACTAAGCCATTATTTACTTTCAAGATAGCTCTGAATTTTAAGGCTGTATTTGAGAATGCAACTTAGAATGGTTCATCAAAGGGAGAACTGAGATATGGTACATTCAAGTGCGGATCTTGTTATTAATGTTCTTTTATTTTTAAAGGTCACCAAACATAAATGAGGGTGATTAAAGACAGAAAAGAAGCAGTCCTTTTACAGAAGGTAAAGAAAATAACAGTGACCCTCCCAAATCCCATTATATGTCAATGGCATGGGAATTCAAAGTTACTTCCTTATGTCTGGCATGAGACATAAAAAGTATTATGGGAAAGAGAAAGGTTTGAGGGAATACAAGATCACATTGATACATCTAGTCCCATTGGTAGCCATGTTGTGGAAAACAGGCTAACATTACAAATAAAGTACTTGGAGTGATTTTTAGATGTTAAAACAGGTCAGGAAACAAAGACAGAGTGGAGTTTTCCTTTAAGGTAGGAATAACAGACAGAGCGAGAGAAAGACAGATGAGAGCTAGACAGGTATTGGAGTATGCAGCCTCTCTTTCTGGAAAATGAGAAATTTAAAATCCGTCTGATAGCCTTAGAAAAGGAACTAAAAGAGGGGCAGCTGAAGACCTGCAAAAAAGGCAATCTAGAGAAAAATTCTAGACAGAGAGAAATGGATGAGGATGAAAAGAAAGGCCATGTTTTTAGAGTTAACTGATACAGAAAGCTAAGGAGACTGGAAGTAGGACAAGGTCAGACAGAGAAAAAGAACTATTGCAACATATTCAAAAGTGGGAAGATGAGAGGGTATGGGCAAAAAAAATAGCAGTGGAGAATATATATTTAAATGATAACACTAGAGCAATAAAAACATTATCCTCCTGATTGAGACAACAAGATGTAGACAGAGGGATCTATAAATTGAAAAGTTATAATGGGACCTCAAAGATGTGCCTGTGGGGCATTTTTGGAGATTTTTAGGGATTATCATGATCTACATAAACAGGATGGAAGGAAGGTTAGAAACACAGATAACGTATCTCTTGACTAGCTCCTCTCCAAAGGCAAATTAGCTGATGAAGATATAACAAGAGTTGCCATTCCTATGAGTAAGGATGAAATTGAGAGGGCCCAGCTGAAAATGGCAAATAGAAAAACACCGTGGAGTGATGATTTTCCACTGCAGATGTGGGGACTACAAAGGGAGTTGATAAAAGAAAAATGGGAAGTAATATTTAACAAAGAAATGAAAGGGGAAGACCCTCCCCTGACTCTTGGAGGGAAGCAGTCATTACAGTAACCCCCACAGAGGGAAAAGATCCACAGGTCCAGTCCTCCTTCCAAAGAATATCAATCTTAAACCACAATCTTAAACCAATCTTAAACTGCAAATTCAGATGGAAGGACTTACCTATATATTAAAGGATACGATTCTTGAAGACCAGACACCATTTATGGTGGGGGTGGGAGACAGCAGATATCTTAATTGAGATTTTGTTAACACTGTAAGACACCAGAGAGAGAGCGAGAGAAGTATTGCATTACCTTTCCCCATACCTCTCAACTTGGAATAATTAAAAATCTGGACAAACACCCATGAAAAGTAGGTGCAACTGGTCAAAAATCTGGATGCTGATTAACATAAAATTTGCATGCATAATCATTTTCCCCACCCACTTCCCTGGAATTATGAGATAAGCTTCAAACACAAATTGAAAAAACAAAGTATTAAATACCACAAAATATAACCAGAACAATAGTATTTTATATTTCAACTTGTATAAAACTTTGAAGGTACATAAAACTAAAATGCAATTTTCTGTTATAAAAATAAACTTAACTGCTACACTCATTTACACATACTCACTACAGTAACAGGGTACACCGGGGAAACACCAATGTACTACCAGGGACTTCCATGCAAAGAATAATGCACAACATGGGGAGAGGTGCAAAATACATGCATACCAGTGTGGCCCATGCCACTGAATTCCTAACGCACATTATCTTCAACACTACACATGCTAAATAAACCATCAGCATAAAAATTATTTTAAATAGTCAAACAGGGACCTGTAGTTTATATGGCTGTGGTGAACAACTCTTCCAGTTTGCTATATTCTGCATCCATGTGAATGTGCTGTGCTATACACACTACACAATGTACCAGGGCTCTTTTTCACAAATGGAATATCCCCTCTGGTAGTTCAGCTGTAAACTATACCATAGTTTATCTATGTGTATGAGCCACGTGGGTAGGCATCTAATCAGATTTGTGACCTTAACTTCAAACAATGCATCATTCCAAAAACTAATTTTCCTCATAAAGCTTGAGGGAGCAGCTGTCAAAAAAAGAGAAGCTGGACAACAATACTAGTAAGTGTCTGGGTAGGGGAAAAGGAGGCTGCATTTTGATGACAGACATCAGTAACCCTAGTCTTACAAGAATATTTTTGCCAAGCAGGGTTAAGGGTTACTTTAAAAACATAATACGACTATCGATCTTTGGCCAGAATAATGAAGAGCGTAAGCCAGCAGTGTTTTTATAAATCTTTTTAACAACTGATTAAGCATCATTTCAACATACATACTACACTGCCTCTTAAATGTAATTTGAAATCATATATCTGAAGATTAATGAAAAAAAATTACAAAACTTTTGTATCATTAAGTAATCATAGTATCACTGTGCATATCACCGTTTCTCACAATAATAGAAATCAGATTTCAGAAAGACATTTTGCATAATGCTCAGATTTTTTTGTATCATATATTTTACATTGTTCCTCATAAAATTTGTGGTTTTCTGGCAAATTACTGTGGAGTCCAGTCAATAAATAATTACATACATTTGAGTTTCAGACTTCACATCCTTCAGAAAAATTAACAAATTCTGTTATCCCAGCAACTTTCAAAGTTCGTAAGAAAGATATTTAAAATCTGTCCCTGTTTTGGGCTATTGCCCCCACATTATTTTAGGCTTTGCTTAGATTTCCTGTGCTATGTTGAAAGGTATGCCTTTATTATTACTTATTCTTATTGTCTACCTGCCCCACCTTCTTTGCACAAATACACTTGAAGCAGTACAAAAGACAGGTGATGGGTTTACTTCACCACTTCTCTCTACCTTGTAATGTTTCACAAAATACCTATCAGGGACAGTTGCAGGTCGAAGGTGCGACCCCTTACTGCACATGTCCATCACAGATTTGGTTCTATGTTGGAGACCTGATGGTGCCAATTGTGAAACTCTGAAAATTAGAAGTGCGATTAAGGGCAAAGAGTATACTCTGAAATTGTGCGTCAGAGAACCCCCTTTCTTCAACAACAGCAATTTCAGAGTTACATATACAAGCGGGCTGTGGCACTGCACACTACACATGCACACAGCAGGAGCAAGCCCCCCACCATGAAGCAAAAAAAAAATGCTTTTAAGAAACTGGACTTTGAGCATTTGCCCAACTGTCCTTTCTGTCATAGGATACTGATACAGAAACTGTATAGCTAAAGCAAGCTATACAACATACATCATTACAGTTTGATTACTTTCCCATTAAGTTCTTTAAACCCCTTCAGACACCCAGCAGTAAATATATTATATTATTAAAATTCAAAAAGCACTCACCCACATATCACCAAGCTGCTGTGTCTGGTTACACAGACAGACCAACAGTCCGCCAACACCCTGTTGCTTTTGTGTTATACTATTTGAACACTTATCAATTATTGTAAAGCCCTCACCTAGAAATACCAACCCCCCCAACAAAAATACCCTTGCAGCACTCTGTACCAAAACATAACACAATGTTGCAAGATACTACAGCTGCTGTTTGTAATGTAGCTGCACCGTTACTACACAAGACATGCTACTATTCACCAAGGTGCCAGAGTATGCAGTGTGATTAACATATCACCCAGCCACTTGCATTTCTCATACTCTCTCACTTTGCCAATGGCATTTCAAGGAGGAGGAATGTAGGGTCTGGAGTAAAATCTTCAATGCAGGGAACCCAAAATAATTACAACCAGATTCCATGCACAGTTCAGCCTGTCAAGCGGCATTGGGGTCTCAGCGGAAGGAACAGTGATTGATCTGCTAATCTGTTATTCTTTTGATGCCCCTCTAAAATGGTTGGAAAATGAAAATGGATAATGGGCTAAACCAAATGTAAATAACATTGTAAGGAAAACAGACTGGCGACTAGCAACTTGCTGAATGAGTTTTTGTGTTCAAGAAAGAAGGGTAACAGACTGAAAAGAAAGGGGAGAAATATACTGCAAGTTTTGGTGCTGATCATGGAGGAGTTCTTTGGAATGACTGCACATCTCGTAGCTGGAAATCCTTTGTTTTCAGAGGTTTTATTCCTGGAATCCGGACAGCGCTCCTCGAGTGGATTTACTTAGTAACCAATAACCACTCCATTCAAATTTCAAAACAAAAACAGTCCAAGTTTCCAAGTCCGAGGGGCAGTCATGAAGCTGATGTCATCACACACGCCCCTGGACGCTGATGACATTGCAAGATATGTCAGAGATGCGGGATAATATCAGGCATAACTTAAATTCATAAATAAAAGTTTAAAAATAAAAATCATGAATTAAAGGGGCCACTCAAAAATGTGTGGCACCCCATTATTTTGGCCTCAAAAGCTGTAAATACCAAGGAATTCAGTACACTTGAGAGGTATGATCCTAATTCTTACATAACTACATAGAACAGCTATCCTAATTTTTGTACAAGATTAACAAAGCACAGTTGTAACATTGGAATTTTACAGGGACTATTGTATTTTCAGTTTATAAAAATGGTATTTTGATGAGGATAACCACTAGGAAGTAATATCCAAGTATGCGTCAAATTATGACTTTCACAAGATAATGTCTTCGCTTATCATAGCAATTTGAATTATTTCAGACTATTTTTTCCTGGTGTAAAAAATTAAAAGAAATGTCTTCCAAAAATGGATCTCTACCCTTTTAACTGTATGGCACGAATGATGAAAGCCTAAAAAACGATGCTTAGGACCATCCTAGCAATTTTTTTGCAGTTTACATATACTAGATTATCAAGCTTTACAATTTGCAAATGCCTTGTGTACATTTTTGTTGATCACTGCTGAGAGTTCAGAATTGAAAGCAAAGCATCGTGTCATACTGATTAAGGTTTGCGCCTTATAGCGGAGTTCAAGCCTGACTTCTAGCCACTATCTGTGTGGAGTTTGCATGATTTCCCAGTGGCCACATAGGTTTTCTCCAGGTATTCCTGGTTAATCAATGCACCTGGTACAAGGATCTCTTCTTTGGGGAAACTTAGGAGCACTGTCCAGCTAAGTAAGTTGGTTGGAGTCATAGAATAGGAATACTGATGTTTCTGGGTGTGTCTGCACATATATGCATGTGCATATACATGAGTCCGGTTAAAAATCCTGATGTATAAAATACAAATGGCAAAAAAAAGACAGACTTTGACTTTCTTCGAGAAACAAAATCTCCAAAACCGAACCTCACCAAAATTAAAATAAAACCATCCAAACTATTTTGTAATCAGTCAAACAGAAACAGAAAAAAAGAAAACCAAAACACAATGCTACCATCAGATACATTTGTCTGAATACTGGTGCTATTAGGGAAAGGGTTTTTTGGAAGGAAGGTGCAGGATTGGGAATATAGGTAGGGACAGCGTTAGGGTTAATACACTGGAGTAAAAACGGGCAGGACAAGGACTGCATCTTGCCCTAAAAAAACTTTCCCTAATGGTACCACTACACAAGGCAATTGGACAGACTTCCCACACACAAGCACACATACACAACGCTAAAGATATCTCCTTACAAAGTCTTTACTACAAATCTAATCCACAGAACTCTCACCCCTCCCTAATACTGATCCACTTACCTCTTTCAGCAAAAGTAGCACACAGCAACACATAAATCACACATTTGGTAAAACATGGCACAGTTCACTTTGTCAAGCAAAGGGAACTGATTTCTCATGCAGTTTCCAAGGCTTGCATTCCTTCACTGCAGCCTTAAGTAGGTAGAATACCTGCAGATGTTAAGGACCTGCAAAAGTTTAAAAAATGTTATGCTACTTTAAAAATGTTGGTGTCATGTAGTTCGGAATTTTGCTGCATTGTTCTGCATCCATTTACTCTCCATACATGAAATGTGTTTTTTTTTTTGTCTGACAAGAAACAAAGCAACACACACTTGCTTTTCAGGCAGATGATATTCCGTGGTCTCATAATTTATTATGGAATTCACTTCCTTTATTTTTTGCATTTGTGCATTTAATTTAAATAGTTTGTGTGTATACGTGTGCACACACGTATGTGACTTACTGCATATGGGCACACAGTGCAAGTCTACATTTTTTCTGTTTGTGTGACAAGAAAATACTTCTGCCCGCTTGATTAAACTGAAAATGTTTGGCTTTGCAGCACTGCAGTTAAACTGGTTAATGCTTAATCCTGAATAGCTAATATGGAAGGAAATGATACTTTCAGGACATGTAGTGCGAACGAATAAGACCGTCTATGTAGGTGAACTAATAACTTAAGGACTTATTGAAAAATCAATGCAGGACAGAGTAATTTACTTTAACTTCATGTTGTGTTATGATGCAAGTAGGCTGTGTATTAAACTTTGAATAAGCAGCGTGAGGTTTGGTCTTATCTGCAGTCCACACTGAAAATCCCTTTTGTTTTGCAAGTTAGGTTAAAGTACCTACACACAAAAGCATAAGTTTAACAGTGAATTGCTCTCACTAAGCATGAATGTGTTCCATTTCATTAGTGTAAAAGTGGATACTGCAGGTCCACTTCCAAAATGATACTGCAATTTCTTGGGGGAAAAAAAGTAAATTCACAAAAAAAAGTAAATTCAAAACTGCACCTTTAAAGCAATTTTATAGGGGGCCCTGACCCCTAAAACTCATGACAGCAAGATATGCTCCCCAATTCCCACTACTAACTCCAAGACTGCTACACCTCAGGGGAGGGTACATATTTTGAGATGGCAGAGTTAGTATGCAGTCTAGCTAATTGCGCCTAAGTTTTACTGTTCTAAACATCACACCTAGCATTCCTGGCCTGTCAACATACACTTGGTAGTCTAGTAGGGTTTATTCACCACACCATTCAAAGCCAGTCTTGTGATTTACTGCATTGTGACAAGAATGACTGGCTGTTACTGAATGGTCAATTTCTAAAAATTCATAAGGGGCCCTGATGTAAAAATGGTGGTGAACGGATTCCTGTGGAAATATTCACTAGATATGAAAGTTGATACATACAGTATAGCTGTTTACCTGGTACACTGTTAGAAACACAAGTGATTACATTCAACTGTCAGAGGTGGTAGATACAGCAGACCACAAGGCTAGCTGCGAACAGTTTGGAGAACAGACTGCATTAGAATGGCTGGCTCAGGATAAATAGTATATGCTGGTAAGAATGGAGATGAGAGTGGGCCTCTGTGTGACTAGATTCTTTACCATCGTACAGGGGCTTGTCTCACCATGACTGTACTGTGTCTAAAAAACAATCTCTGTATTGTGTTATCCATAATGCAGGACATTACTGGTTTATAGCTCCATATGGCCAAAGAAATGCTATGAATGCACGTAAGGGTGCCGGAACCAGCCAAGCATCCGACTTGCATTTACTCTGTACCATCTCAGAGTCCGAGATTGCACCATTCCAAACTCTGTCTCCGAGATCGCACTACAGTGAAGGAAATGTTAAATTTCCCGATCCCCACTGTAGTGCGATCTCGGATCTCTGATCAGACAGCTGCATCAATAAATGCACAGCAGGCACGGCAGCGAGCTAAAGTGTTTGATTAATATTTTTAAACAACTCCAACTGGCTGACAACTCATTTACAAACTCCATCTCCGAGATAGGTAGGTAAAATAAAGATCTGAAACACACAGGTTGCTTTTACTAGAACATCTGTCCTCAAGATTTACGAGCCAGTGGTAGTTTTTTCCCTGAGCATCTCTCTGAAATAATGTAGCTTGCAGAGGCCATAATATTTGTAAATGCCAAAATAAGACGTTATGTCTTACCATAACGTTCCATCTGTGTTGTTCATCTTCGTTCATTCATTACTGATGGGTTATTGGTTCTGTCCTCAGAACCAAACCGGCCAATATCAAGCTTACATCAGCCAAAAAACTCTCGAGCCAAGGTCCCACCCAGAATGCTCTGCTCCCTGTTACCTCAGATCGAATTTGCAAGCTGATAGATAAAAGCAGAGGCTACCTCTGGTTATAACAGACCTACAAGAAAGGACATGAGATCAATCAAGAACCTCCGGATGGGGGACGGAGGGTGGGAAGTAATGAATGAACAAAGATCAACAACACAGGTGGAACGTTATGGTAAGACATAACTTCTTTATCTGATGTTGTTAATCTTCGTTCATTCCTTACTGATGTGACAGAGTCCCCAGCTACCTGTATCCCTGGGTGGCCCTCATGGAAGGACATTCCTGAGCACCATGGAGCCAAAGGAAGCTCTACCTCTGGAGGCAAGTCCAATTTGTAATGAAGAATAAAGGTATGAGGTTTGTCCCAAGTTGCAGCTGAGCAAATATCATTAAGGGAAGCCCTAGCATGGAAAGCTGCTGAAGTTGCCATAGATTTTATAGAATGTACTTTGACTCTATGAGGCAAGGTGAGATTGTTTTTGTAGATAAAGGTAATACAATTTCTCAACCATAAAGTCAGTGTAACTTTTGATACAGGATGACCCTGTCTAGGTCCAGAAAAAGCCAGAAACAGTTGGTCTGATTTACAAGTAGATTTTGTTCTGTCCATATAAAATCGTATCTGCCTATGAACATCCAAGGAGTGCAGGCAATACTCTCCCTTATTAGAATGGTTAGGAAAGAACACTGGGAGGTCGATAGATTGGTTGATAAATCGCTCTGACACCACTTTTGGTAAAAAGGTAGAATTAGTTCTCAGTGATACCCTATCCTTATGGAAGATAAGATAGGGAGGTTTGATGCATAAGGCCTGAAGTTCTGACAATCTTCTGGCCAATGTGATTGCAATCAAAACAAGGTTTTCCAAGAGAGATATTTTACATCACATGAAGACGCAGGTTCAAAGGGGGGAGCTGTTGGAGCTTGCAGAACCAAAGCCAAATCCCAAGGTTGAACCGGTTCTCTAAGGGATGTTTTAAGTGGATAACCCCTTTTAAGAAAGTCTTACACAGTCTGTCTGACATAAGTGAAGAATCTTGAAAACCAATATGGAAATTTGAGATAGCAGCCAAATGAACACGGATAGTAGAGGCAGACACCCCAGGGTGGAAAAGATGTGATAAGTAATCCAATACTACTGAGACTGGGGCTGACAAGGGGTCTAACTGTTTATTTGCTGCCCATAGAGGGAACCTTTTCCATTTGTCAAGATAGATTAGTCTGGTGGATGATTTATGAGATGCAATAAGAATATTGCGCACTGGGAATGAGAGGTTTTCATGCCTGGCAATCATTGGAAGTGGAGAAACCAAGCTGTCAGTTTCAAGGTTGTTAGATTGGGGTGAATCAGACCCTGCAGATGGGAGATCAACGTCGGGGATGGATTGGGGATCCACGATTGATCTAGCAGGTGAGGCCAGAAGAAGGGAAACCAGACTTGTCGAGGCCAATATGGAGCAATGAGGATCACTTTGCTCTCCAACTGTTGTGCTTTCTGCAGAAATTGGGAGATGAGGGGATATGGAAATGCCTGGAATCCCTGAAGTTGCAAGTGAGCGATAACCACTGCCATGCATTTTGTGAACACTCGGGGGGCTGTAGGGAGACTGAAGGGCAGAGCTCGAAATTGGTAGTGACTGGCTCCTATGCGGAAGCGGAGGTATCTTCTTGAGTGTTTGTCCATTTTTATGTGGTAATACGCATCTTGAAGATCTACAGAGCACATCCAATCATCTTCTTCCAAAAGAGGAAGTATAGACTGAACCATGACCATCTGGAATTTCTCTGTTTTTACAAATTTGTTTAGTGTACTGAGATCCAGAATTGGTCTCCAGCCCCCTGTCTTTTTTGGCACTAAAAAGAACCTTGAGTAAAAACCGGATCGTATCTGGTCTGGTGGGACCGTCTGGATGACTCTTTTTTTGTAGCAGCTTTTGGATTTCGTGTGCTGCTGCTTGCCTTTGACTGGGTGGAACGTCGGGTAATCCTCTTGATGAGACTGGGCAAAGATGGAAGGGAATGTGATAGCCTCTGGATATTATCCATTGTACCCAAGAGTCAGTGGTTATATTTTGCCAGGCAGTGGGGTACAAGGAGAAATGACCCCCGACCGCTTCCAGAGGTGAGCAGTCGGGCAACGCTTTAGGAGCACTGACAGGGTTGGCCAGAGAAGGAATCTCTGGAACTCCAGTTTTGTGGACCTCCTCTCCCCCAAAAGAGGCGTCTTCCATTGGAGTTTCCTCCTCTGCCTCTAGAGGAGAACTCAGCACGTGCATCCCGGAAAGAACCCTGTGATTTCTTGTACCAGATCTTTCCCCTCCTCTGATTTCTGGAGTAGAATCGCTGAGGAGTGGAGTGTCTGACACCAATGGCAGACAGGGTCTTGCCATCCCCTTCGCACCTTGCCAGCGTATCTTTGACTTTAGGGCCAAACAAAGAAGCAACCTCTATGGGGGCATTTATGAAGGAAGCCTTAAAGCAGTCTGCAAAGGCGCATGCAGGCATGTCGTCTGGCGACTATACCCATGCCTGCCACTCTAGCCACCCCTTCCATTGCATGAGAAATAAGACGCATGGAACAGTTGGAAATGGACTTTAGGGTGGCTATCTGTGAAGCCACGTTGTCACGGACCTTGCCAGAAACAGCTCCTGACAAGGTTTCAGAGTGCTGGTTGATAAGATCTCACTGAAGCCTGGTAAAATGTGCCAAATAATTCAAAGACTTTACAGAGAAGGTCAATGAAGCAAAAACACGTTTCCCTAATCTGTCGGTCACCCGGGACTCTTTGTTGGGTGGATGGACAGTTTAGCTCTCTTCTGCCAAATCCTTCTTATTTGCAGCTGCCACCACCATAGCATCTATTGGAAGACCTCGGGACCAATGTGGGTGCTCAGCTGGGGGCAATAATATTTTATCTGGTCTCCTAGGTATCGCTTCCAGGCTGTCAGGAGCCTTCCAAGTGTGCCGGACAATGAGCTGGACGAACTCATCGGCAGGCGGGTTAACCCAGGAGGTATGGGGCCGGGCACGAAAAGCCTGCAGGAATACAGATTCCTCAGAGGAGGGATTAGATGGCTTCCAGTCCCCCTCTAAGGATCTTGAGGATGTCACCAAAGGACACCTCATCAGAGGGTGGCCATGGGGACCCTTCCCCGTCATCAAAATCCGTATCTTTAGTCAATGACTCCTCAGTGGAGTCCATGTGCTTCCTCTTACACAATACTTTGTGGGAAACTTCCTCAGTGGGAGGTTATGGGGAAGACTGCAAAGAGGGGGCCTCCTGAAGAGGAGAAACCGGAGGCTCTTGTCCCCATTGTTCAGTGGTTGAAGCTTGTGACAGTTGCGGCACAGGGGGGGGGGGAGGACTCCGACATGTGAGCTTTGCCAGCGGAGGCAAGTGCCCTCTCCATGGCCTGGAAGACTGGCCCACCCAAGGAGGGATGGGGGCCTGGAACGGAGCACGACAACCTCGGAACCAGGGTCACAACCCGCCCCGACGAGCCTGCCCCCCCCCCCAGACCAGGAGTCTCAAGAGGACTGTGAACCATAAGAGAGAGAATCCCTGGAGGGTGCCACAGAAAAAAAAATTGGCATGGAGCCAGGAATGCCCTCTCCCATGGCACAGCCACTGGCCTGAGAACAGCCCGATGCCCAGTGCACCGAGGGCCACAGGGACGACTCTGGTTACAAAGTGAGATCCACTATTGGAGTTGGAAGAAGGGAAGCTGCTGTGGACTAATAGGCTTCGAAACTTGAGTAGAAGTCAAAGGAGGAGTGTATGTCGGGGTTTGAGGAGATATGCGTTCACCTGAATGAGGGAACGTGGACTTTGACGGTTGGGAGAGACCTCTGGCCACAAGCAACTGGTCAACAAGCCGCAACACATCCTGTTCAGAAATACTTTTGGTTGACCTCATGCAGAAAGCTGATGGCGATTCTGGCCTTTTTAGGGAAGGACTATATTGACTGATAGCAAAAGGATCCAGTGACGGAGAATATTTGGTCCTTGCTAATTCAACAGGTGCAGACCTCAGAGCCGAGGATGTCTGCACCAAAGAAAACAGTGTGGAAGTAGTCTGCGCTGATGAAGTCAGCACTGTAGTAGTTGAAGGTCTCTGCACCGTAAAGGCAAAAGTCTGCCCCAAAGGGTACGGTGCGATAGTGGAAAATGTCTGCACAGGCAATAAGGACGGTGTCGAGCAGGACTGCACTGAATCACGTCGGTGCCAAAAATGTCTGCGCCGTGGAGTACAGAAGAGACATACTTGGAGCCGAAGGTGACTGAACCTGTATGGATGGTGCCGGTAAAGTTTGCGACAGAGCTTTCAGAACCGTAGTTGTCTGCACCAGGAACTCCGGTGCCGGTATTGTTAAAGGAGACATAGCTGTAGTTAGAATCATTTGGGGCGGTGCAGAACCTGAAGCCAAAAGGGTCACAGGTGGCAGCGCTGAAGTAGTAATCAATTTCACCTTATGAGTCAACTCCCTACGATCTCCAGAGGGAGAAGAAGGGAGCGACTACAATGAAGAAGAGGAAGAACACCTCTTGCAGGGCTCAACAGGAGGGGGTGAGCCCTCTGACCCAGAAATAGCCTCAGAGAAAGGAGACTTGAGGAGACCTTTCAAAATTAACTTATTCTTCCTCTCGTTAAGAGTCCTGGTAGAGAAATTTTTACAAATCCCACACGGAGGATCCATAGTCAGGTGGGAGACATTAAGACAGTAGACACAAGTCATGGCCATCGGAAAGCGGTAACTTACGGCCACAATCTTTACACTGCTTGAAACCAAAGCTACTTTTCTTATCCGACATAACTTGTGTGGAGAAGAAGAACAGTACCAAAAAGAAGAAAAGCTACCCAAAAAGGGTAAGAAGAGAAATGAAGGATTACCAATGACGGTAATGGAGAATTACCACAAGGTAAGAAAGGAGGGTAATAAAGGGAAAATACTAATGGGAGAGAGTCTAAAGTGTACGATAGGGTAGGAAAATAGAATAAACATTTGAGAAAATTTAAGATAAGAACAATGTATAAACTTTCAAAAAATTAGACACTTAGCTGAGAGAGTGGCTTGACACGGCTGTACAGTAACCTGGCAAACGTTATCTGAGGTAACAGGGAGCAGAGCATTCGGGGTAGGACCTTGGCTCGAGAGTTTTTTTGCTGATGCGAGCTTGATATTGGCCGGCTCGGTTCCGAGGACGGAACTGATAACCCATCAGTAAGGAATGAACGAAGATCAACAACATCAGATCAAATTTCTAATATAACAAAACCGTACCCACCACTTGCTTTCAGACTGGATTATTTGTTTGACAGTAGTTAATATAACATGGCAGGACAGGTTATAAATTTTGAGAATTTACAAATATTTCTTGCAAGATTGTCACCAACAGAATGACTTACTGAACAAAGAGAGAAGTTTATTTTCCCTGGTACTCCACATCTCATCTCAGAGTACTTATTGTAGTTAGTTATAAGTTGGGTAATTCTTGCAGAGAGTGAGATTGTGGTAGCACAAGTCTTCCTGGCAAAGAATAGGAACACAAGCACATGCAATCGAAGCAATGCACAAGCTCAGCAAAATAATATAGTAATCGCTTCTGTGGACTAGCCAGTAGCAATGCAATTTCTAGTAGGGATGTAGCAAGAGACAATTTTCTACTCGGACCTCATGAGGTAGCCTGCCCCGCACCAACAATCCATTATTTAATAAATTGATTCAGCCCTGAAAAAAGATCACGCCAATACTTAAGGAAATGGGCATGTTATTTTCAAATGTTATTAGTTGTAAACATGAAAGGCTGGTTTTTAGAGGCTCATGCCTTATCCCTGAGCCTAAATGTGCAGCGGCAGCGGGCTAAAAGAGTTCATTTAATACACTTGTCTTTCTTGTTTAACTTGTTTGCTGGCAGGAAGAGACAGAAAGGAAAGGAGGAAATATAAGTGGGGGAAGACAAAGATGAGGGTTTTGGTGATTGCAGACTGAGTCATCAAGAAGATTATTTGCAAGGGAAATGGGGAGACCAGATTATAGCAAAACTGGGTCATAAGGTTCATATTTAGAAAGATGTAGGAAGAGGAGTGCATGTCGATACCAATGACAACCCAGAGGACAAGGTTCATTTGGTAGCAAGCAGGGCCAGGTCCAGGGCAGGGGGTAAGAGAGATGTCAGGACAGGAGTTTGGAAATACTTTCTCAGAAGTGTTTCTTAAACAACTATTCTGAGGAAGAGTAGTGTGTTACCTGTCTCTGCTGAAACAAACAAGAGCCAGATGTTAGTACAAGCAAAACACCTAGTCACTTCCCAAAGTACAGCCAGGCAGTGACAGGTAAAGGAAGCAAACTAGTAGGCATGTAGTACTGTAGTTAGTCAATACAGGTGGTACTTATTTCAGTTTGTTGACTGGAATAATCTGAGTTGAGTAGGCTAACCTGTTTGTTTCTTAAATTGTTTAAATAGAATCCTTAAATGACTAAATTGAAGTTTAATCGGATTAGGATCCGATAGCTCGCACTGTTGCGCTCTGCCTCTACTGCTGGCTTCCTCCACTAACTTCCACTTGTGTGGCGGGTAAAACTTGAAATTCTGGAGACTGGGCTATACTGCACTAAGCAGGTGCATTGGTCTGCTCCCCCCTTGCCTAACTAAATAGCTCAGTCTGGTCAGGGTTCAGTGGCAAGTCACAGTGTAAAAAATGCCAGTTAAACCCGTTGTATTCTTTCTGTGACCTTACCAGCTCCAGCACTTTTTATGCTTGCTATAAATCCAGACTTCCTTCCCTCCTCAATCAATCGAGAGTGAGTAGTGAACTGAAGTTTGTTGTTTCTTTCTTTTGAAGAAGTGTAAAAGATTAAGAGCTTGAAGTGAACTGAAGTCCATTTGCTGTCAGTGCTGTGGTGGTGGTATGTTGAATATATTACTGTCTTAAGTTATTGCAGGCAGTTGTAGCCTCTGCAGCCAGTGTTCTATCAATTTTATCCAGTTATTTTTTTTTTGTTAGGACTTTGGTAACTGGGCGGGAAAGCCACTAGGTGAAGGTTTTGGGTCTAATATAAGGCAGTGAAAAGTTCGTTGGCGAAAGGAAACATTTTTCATTTCAGTGCTTATGCATAAATAGAAAAGTACTGAAAGGGTTGTTGGGGTTGGGGAAAATGCTTGTGCTTGTGCACACATGTACAAACTACGCAATTGATCCTTGGGGGAAAGGATTCATTTTGATGTAATTTTATTTTTACTCTGCAGCCAGTATTTATCCATTTTATCTTCTATTTTTTGTTTGCTAACTGCACAGTAATGGTTTTGTATTTGCGCATACATGGAAAAGTAATTACGGGAACTTCTGCGGAAATGATTCATTTTGATGTACTTTTGTTTTTACTCATACAGACAGACTGCTGAAAAAGTCATTGGGGAAAATGCTTTATTTTTGTACTTGTGCATACATGGAAAAGTAATTAAGGGACCCTTGGGGGAAATGATTCATTCTGATGCCATTCGGTAGTGCTTGTGCATACATGGACAGACTACTGAGAGGGTTGCTAGGGGAAATGTTTCATTTTTGGTGCTTGTGCCTACATGAGCAAACCTTACTGAAGGGGTCATTGCAGAAAATGTTTCATTTTATTGCTCATGCTTACATAGACAAAGTAATGAAGGGGTTTGTTGGGGAAAATGTTTTATTTTTGTGCTTGTGCATACATGGACAAAGTACACAAGGGATCCTTGGGGGAAATAATTCATTTTGATGTCATTTGGTGCTAACTATGCATACAAACACACTACTGAAGAAGTCGTTGAGGAAAATGCTTTATTTTTGTGCTTGTGCATACATGGGAAAGTAATTAAGGGATCCTTGGGGTAAATTATTCAGTCTGGTGTCATTTGGTAGTGTTTGTGCATACACGGACAGACTACTGAGAGGGTTGTTACGGGAATGTTTCATTTTGGTGCTTGTGCATATATGGACAAACCTGACTGAGGGGGGTCATTGGATAATATGCTTCATTTTCTTGCTTGTGCTTACATGGACAAAACTGACTAAAGGGGTCCTTGCAGAAAATGTTTCATTTTGGTGCTTGTGCTACATGGACAAACCTGACTGTAGGGGTCACTGGAGAAAATGTTTCATTTTATTGCTTGTACTTACATAGACAAAGTAGTGAAGGGGTTGTTGGGAAAAATGTTTCATTTTTGTGCTTGTGCATATATGGACAAAGCACACAAGGGATCCTTGGGGGAAATTATTCATTTTGATGTAATTTTGTGCTTACTATGCATACAGACTACTGAAAAAGTCATTTGAGAAAATGTTTTAATTTTGTGCTTTACATACATGGAAATGTAATTAAGGGAACATTGGGGGAAATTATTCATTTTGATTTAATTTGCTCCTTACGCGCATAAATGGACTGGCTATTGAATAGGTCATTTGGGAAAATGTTTCATTTTGGTGTTTTTGCATACATGAACAAATTGCTTAAGGGAACCTAGGGGAAATTATTCATTTTGATGTCATTTGCTTTTTGTGCATACATGGTCAAACTACTGAGGGTGTGGTTATTAGGGGAATTGTTTCATTTTGGTGGTTGTGCATACATGGGAAACTACTGAAGCAGTCTATGGGGGGATTTAATGCCACATCATATTATACCTTTCATTTATTAGTTATTTCTTGAATGTTTATGGTACTACTACATGGGTTTATAGGTTTATGCTGGACCCTTTACTATTTGGAATCTATTTCGCAGAAGTCTAGGCAAAAGAAAAATGGCCTGTGGGAACACTGGTATAACATGGCTAGCCTGGTAAAGGTCCTATGGCCATTAGCATAGTAACCGCCAATAAATCTGTGAACCCTTGATCCTATAACTTTGGATATTAACTGCAGCTTGCAGATTCTTGGTTTGGGGGGCCTTTCTGTAAGAATGCAGTGTGAGTAGAGAGCAGTGTATTCTAATATGTTAGTAGTTATGCAAAGTTTTTCTGTGTTGTGCACTTTTGTCTGTATTTTGTTGAACATTTCAGGGTTAGTGAATTTATTTCCAAGGAATTCAAAGCATCCAAGTTGGAAACTTCTGGTAAAAGCCTTAGTGATTTACCTGATTAGCCCGAGCGATTAGTGTTTTACCTGATTGACCCGAGCAATTAACTGTGTAAAAGCCTTTTATCCTGCTGAGATAAGACTCGCATTTGCGCATTGTGCAAAGTCAGTTCCCCAGTTCCCCATGCCTTGTGTGTGTGTACACACATATATATATATATATATATATATATATATATATACACACACACACATATATATATATATATATATATATATATATATACGTGCATATGTGTGTTTTTGTGTATATATTAATTAGTTGAAAATACTAGGTGGACATAAGTGCCCCTCTTGCCCAACGCACAGCTATAAATGCACGAAGATTTGTCAAGGTATGTCTATGTGGTGGGGGCACTGAGTCGGCATCCTCACTTAAACCATGACAGGAGGATCACATTTAAAAAGCTTACCAGAGTGATCTCAACCCAGTTATGAACAAAAACACAGATGGTAAAGACAAGCCTGTGCAGAGCTCATGTACTCATGGTTTAGCTGATGCATCCAAAAATAGCCCACAATTTGCTGACTATCACAGAGCAGTGGAATGGCCACCTCATCGTGCGTTTCACTGCTACAATTGGGTTGGTCTTTCTATGGAAAAAAAATTTACATTTTAGTTTAAAAAATGTTGGGGCGAATCACAAGGCAAAGATGAAACAGGTGTAACTACCTAGTCAGAAACTATGTTGCTCAACGTACTCATGAATTCTCAAACTGACCAAATGTCCAGTTGTTGTGACACTGGCATATACTTTAGAACAATCCCTGATGGCACTTTGGCATTCTTCTGTGATCCTGCTCCTGATGAAAAGAAATGACACATTGCATTTTTGTTCTGATGTACTGAAAAATGGATGGCACTGAAATGCCTTCACTTGTTACTAGGAAGTACAAGGAAGCAAGATGTGCCCAGTGGACGTAGCAACCATTCCTATTCTGAGGGGCTAGGTTAGAAATTAGAACTCAATATGGAGGAGGAAGCACAAACGTCTCTCATTCTTAATAATTACGATGCTTACCATCCAGAAAAAAATTATGTTTTTGCTACAAAACAACTTTTCTAATATCACCCGCCTTACACATCAAAATGTTGTGAATTCATCAATCAGGATCAATAATAATAAGAGCAGCAAAGCAGGTGACCTTGCCAAAGAAATCAGCACTCTTTGTACTGTCACAATGCTTGAGTGCACCTGTAGACAAGGTAGTGCAGCCACAAACATGCACCATTTTAGTAAGGTGAACTTTTCAGACTTGGTGTGCCTAACAAAACCACATCACAACTGTTGCTGTCCTCCTAAACAGTATATTCTCTGTTGCATGTTGAAGTGTAGGAGAGTTCAAGAATTATGCTGACACAGCAACCGTCTCTGAACCTATAACTTGTGCAGAACAGCTAAAAAGAATTAGCCTATTCTGGTGGATGACTACAAACACTTCTATTAATTCCTCCCAAAAAGAATGTGATATGAAAATATTTGACAACAATTTTCCATTACATGCTGGCAAGAAAATTCATAATTTTCCATTTTTCATTAGTTGGATGAAAGTTTTGGTAAGACAGTTATTCAACACACTAAAAAAATCTGACTATTTCAAGATACCTGTAACTGACAGCAATATCACAGAGGATTCCACTGTGTAATGTTTTTTTTTTTTTACAAAGCAAAATTCTTATTTCAGCACTACACCTTAATAAGCAAGCAACCATTTTGTCTTATTTTGATATTCTCTATTTTTAAGATGCAAGCACCTATGTCCTGTCCCCTTCTATGGGCTGTTAGTGACTGTGGAGCTTGAAGCCTACCCTTTGTCAAAAAAAAAAAAACTTTGGCAAATTCTATAGGACTACAACCAAGCTTGACTGCATCTCAGACCGACAGCAGCATTGAGGAGAATAGATAGTAAATGAAAAAAGCAAGTAAGATATGAAGTAAAATATGAAGGCTCCTGTTTTGAAACAAGGAGTTCAAGTAACTGCAGAAATCATTTTTTTTTTCAGAACTGTTGTGTCACTGCTGCTGAAGACTGCATGCTATAAATGGTTTCTTCATAAATTAGCTCTAAACAATAAAACTGGAGCTTTTTTCCCCAGGCCTCCTCTGAAAATAGGTTCCTACCCACTCGGACTTTCCCAGTAATTAAATGTCAATAAATAAATAAACATACCAAGTTAAGGCTTAGAGATCGTGTGGCAAAATTACATAAATCAGGAGTGACAAAAGAGTTGCATTACAATGTTTCATTCATACCGCTCAACGCTAAACAGCAAACAATGGTGTGGACAGTCAATAGTAAAAAAATAAATAAAAAAAAAAAAAAGCTATGTGCATCAGGAGAAATGGCACTGACAAAACACCTCCTACATTTGAAATTCACCAAGTCAACATTAGAAGGGATGGCATACCAACTGCTACATAAACCACAGAACACAAGTATGTAGCACAGACTGGAAAATGTTCATTTAGTATTTATTAACTGTAAACGGGGTAAAAGGAGACCAGTTCACTTCAAATGATGCATACTGTGAGGCTGGCATTCACTAATGTCCCAAACTTAGCCAGCAAAAGCAGAGAAATTCAACATCCCCAGTACCTTTACATGTGGCACAGGTAGGTGACATACAGGGTGGATAACAATGGTAACCTGCACAGAGATTGTATGAACAGCTTTTTTCTTTGACGACAAGGTCTGAAGCATAAAAAGAAAAGAAATGTATCAGATAAATATGATACAAGCAGTGAAGCAATCTGGATTGTAATATGAAAAAAGTTGAGTATGCCCACTAATTCAACTCACTCATCACATAGCTATAAAAAGGATCAGTCAAGACCAGCATTATGTTAAACTGCTGCACATCTTGTAAAGGCCTGCAGTTTCTCCACAAAGAGCTGTACTGATTAAATATTGTCATGAATCAAACTCCAGCTCTGAGTGTTTATCACACTCGGGTTAGCCATGATGACCCAAAGTGCTGATAATGCATCTTGTCACACTCTCCACAACACCTACATTTTCCAGCAGTGCTATACTGCTCACATTTGATGAAATTCTAACTTGGATACCTTAGTACCATGGAGATGAACAAGAAGACAACCATCAACGCTGAAATTAATGAGTAAATGGGAAACTAGAGCATTAATCACATTTATAAAACATGGTTTTGCAAGAAAAAGTGGCTGAAAAAGGCTGGACTTTTGTTGCGTGTGTTAAACTTGTGGGTGGACTCGGACACATTTACTAGACTCACGGATTCAACTCTCGAACTCCTCCCTTTACCTATAATGTACCAGTTACCCAGTAATACCTCAGAACAAGTTTGCTGCCCCAAAACAAACAGGAAGAACTAGACTTAGGCCAAGACAGAAGGAAGGCTGGTAGAAAGCACAGGGGCTCAAACATGGAACACAGCTTCCACAACAAACGTAAGGTCACTTCAGGAAGAAAATGGAATGGGGAAGGAGGATGGAAAGCTGAGGAAAAATGAACATGGATAACACAGATGCATAGGTACGGTGAGTACACAACTTTAATATCTATTTTTATTAATTCCTCAACTGATGGGGCAAATTCCCCAGCTACGTGAACCTTGGGTGGCCGTCATGGAAGGATATTCCCAAGTACTGCAGAACCAAAGGCAGCCCTGATTCTGGAAGTCAAATCCAATTTGCAACAAGCAATAAATGTATGAGCATTGGACTAAGTACATAAGGCACAAATGTCATCAGTTGAAGTCCTAGACCAGAAAGTGAATGAAGTCACCATGGACCTGGTGGAGTGTGCTTTAGGACGTATGTGTAAAGACAAATCTTGTTTACCATAAACAAAGGATATGCAGTCTGTCAGCCACCTGGCTTCAGTAACTTTAGAAACTGGTCTACCCAATTTGTTGGGAAAGAATGAGACAAACAATTGATCTGTCTTTCTGAAATCTTTTGTTCTATGGAGATAAAAGTGGAGCTTTCTATGCACCTCCAAGAGATGAAGCATGTATTCAACTTTAATTCAAAGAGAAACACAAGAAAAAGTGGAGTCATTGAATCATTCTCATGAAGGAACCTGAAGGCCGCCAATATTTTTGGCTGAAAGCACTTAACCAGTGGTATTAAAGTTTCATGAAAAGGATTCAGAGACTCCACTTTTTCTTGTGTTTCTGTTTGAATTTGTGTTGTGTTACACAGGTTGGAGACATCCAGTGCAATTTTTTTCTCTATGTAATCAACTTTATTAGCAAAGCTGGGAAAGAAAATAGGCATATTAATGACTTGGTTAATATTCACTTCCAAGGCTACTTTAGGTAAGAAGGATGGATTGCTCCATAAGGTAACTATCTTTGTGGAGGATCAAATATGGGGATTTTGAAGAGGCAGCCTGGAACTTGGATACTTGTCTTGCAAATATAAAAGCCACTAGAAAAGCAGTTTTAAAAGATAAAAATTTTAGGTCGGATATAGCAGACAGCTCAAATATACTCAGCATTAAACCCTGTAGTAAAACCATTAAATCCCATGGTGGGGTATGATCCTTCACTGGGGGTCTAAGCAAAAAAGGACCTTTAAGGAAAGCCTTGCAAAATTTTGATGAAGAAACATTTTCACCTGAATTAAAATTAGATATTGCTGCCAACTGCACTTTGATAGTACAGAAACTAGCCCCTTCTTGAAAAACAGATGCTAAAAACTCCAGAACAGCAGCAATAGGGAAGGTAAAGGGGTCTAATTCCCTCTGGAGAGCCCAAACGGAGAATCTTTTCCATTTATGCTTGTAGAACTTCCTGACAGAGGCCTTCTGGGATGATAGTAACAGCTGCTGGACCAGTCGTGAGAAAGCCTGGGCTGTCTAACCATAAATGTAATTAGAGAAACCATGCAGCCAACTTGAGGCCTGCAATGTCTGCGTCAGCCATTCCTGTGGGATGAGAGAGAAGGTCTAAACTGGGGTCCTGAATTCAAGGTGGATATCAAAGGTGAAACCAAAAGAAAAGGAACCTCACTTGAGGCCACAAAAGGGGCAAATCAGAATAACAGTGCTCTTCAACCAAAGTGTCATCTGTAAGAATTTGTGAATTACAGGTACCGGGAGATGAGCACAAAGGAGACATGAGGGCTAAATGTGGACTACAGCATCTCCTGGTGACTTCCCCTGAGGAGGGATCAGGGCAAAGAATCTGCTGCTCTTCATGTTGTACAGAGAGAGGCAAACACGGCAAGCAAGGTTGATCCCATCGACAGAAAATCCTCTCCCCCACTAACTGATAAACCATTTGTGAGGCATCAGAATAGACCTGCTGTGTTTGTCTGCTAGCATGTTGGATTTCCCTGGGATGTGTGCTGCCATAGGAAAGCAGTTGGAGGAGATCATCCACTGCCACACATTCATTGCTTTTAGGCAAAGGAGATAAGATTGGGCTCCCCCCTGTTGTTTGATATAGCAGACCACAGACATGTTGTCAGTTTGAACTGCACTCATCCCAAGAGGGAGGGCATCCCTAAATGGCCTGCAACACTAGCAGGACTGCTCTCATCTCCAGGACACTGATGTGTGAATTGGTCTCTTCTGGGGAGCATGCATCTTGGACCATTCTTCCCAAGAAATGCCCCCACCCCGAATGGAAGGTGTTCACGGTTACCGTGGCTGCTGGAGGTGGAAAAACAAGAGGGCAGCCTTGAGAAACTACATCTCACTGAATCCACCAATGCAGGTGGTCTTTGCTTACTTGTGCGAGTTTTACTGGTGAAGACAAGGGATGGCAAAGAACTGACCACTGAACAGCTAGCGTCCATTGAAGAATGTGCATATAAAACCAAAAGCCATAGGAACCAAGGTTATTTATTTATTTAACATTTGTTTACTGGGAAAGTCCGACTTGGAACAAGCCAATTTTCAGCAGAGTCCAGGGGAGAAACGCTCCACACATGTCTTTGTAATGTGAAAGGAAACTGGAGCACCAGAAAGATGCAGACTCCAAACACAAGCCACCTCAGCCAAGAATCAAACCGGAGAACCTCTTGCTTTGAAGCAATAATGCAAACCGCAGCACCACTTCGCTGTCCATGCCAGTAACCCTAAAGTCTAAAGAATCAATCTTGCTGAAGGAGGGTGTGAAATAACTTGCTTTACTTGACAATTGATGGTCCGTACTCTGTTCGGTGGAAGGAATGCTGTCTGACCGACTGTGTCCACATAAGCACCTATGAATTCCAGGCTCTGAACAGGCTGAAGTTTGATTTTCAAAAGTTGACTGTGATGCCTAGGAATTGACATAACTGGAGCAAGTAGTCCCTCGATTTTATGAGGAGATGCCTAGTTGGGGAGGCGAGGAGCCAGTTGTCTAGGTACGGAAATACTCGGAATCCTAGCAACCTCAAGTGAGCTGCTACCACTGCCATACATTTGGTAAGCACCATGGGGGCTGTAGTGAGACCAAGGGGCAGGTCTCTGAACTGACTCGTCCCCAGCCGAAAGTGCAGATATCTTAGCCGAAAGTGCAGATATCTTAGCCGAAAGTGCAGATATCTTCAGGAGCACCTATTCACCTTGATATGATAGTATGTGTCCTTAAGATCAACAGAGCACATCCAATCATTCTTTTGCAGAATTGACAGAATGGAACTGAACCATAACCATTTGGAACTTTGAGTTCTTTACAAAGTGATTCAGTTTGCTAAGATCCATAACTGGTCTCAGGTCCCCTGTTTTATTTGGCACTAAAAGGAATCTTGACCAGGTTCTGAATCCTTTCCGGTCTGGTGGGACCTCTTGGATGACTCTCTTGTCTAGCAGTTTTCAAATTTCTAGAGCTGTTGCCTCCCTTTGACTGGATAGAATGTCAGGGGACCTTTTCCTTTTGCTTGGGAGAACATGACAAGAGAATGATGGTGGGAGTACATATGTATGGCTCCCAAGTATGCCAGTCCAGAAGGTTTAGGATCTTTGCTTGGAATTGTCTGCATACGTATTTTTATACCTCAAGCAGACTTCAAAGCATTTTTCCTCATGTAGATAGACAATGCTGGACGTGTGATGGGAAAGAAGAGGTAACTTGGAATGTGTTTTGAGAGTATGATGAATTGGCAGATTTTAAAAATTCCCTACAAAGTACTCATCAGATATATTGGATGAGCGAATGATTGTAACTAAGGATATGATTTTTTATTTATTTTTGCACTGGATACAGGATCTGAATTGCCTGTACATGTCAGAACTTATGTTTAATTGTTACCTGACAAAAAAAAATACTGGAAAATGGAAATCAAAGTTTAAACTAACTGTATTTGAAGTAATGAATATTATAAAAAGAACTGGAAGTGGGATCCTCAGAAAAGGAAAGGAGCAAATTACACAAATAAATTGAAATGGAAACTGTGGGACTGATACATACAGAATAATGTTCAGGAAGAGGAGGAGTGAGGTTTAAAAGAAGGCAGCGCAGGAATTCAGCAATTTATGAAAATTGGACTGAAGATAGCTATAAAGAAAGAAAATGTATGTGGTACATAATGTATGTAAATGGGAAAAAATTTATATGGTTTGTTTTTTTTTTTCTTTTAATGTATGCCTGTGTTTTAAGTGATAATTTAATAACTGCTTAAAAAAAACTGTGTGGGATTATATTGGATATCTCTATAAATTAACATGTAACACAAGATGCAGGAATGCTGAGCAACAGTTACAGAATGGTAGTGAGCTTAAAATCTAATAAGATGTGTCAAAAGAACTGCTACCTAGTCTTCTGAGTCATAAGGGAGGAATCTTGCATTTCTAGGGCATCTAAGCAGTTTCCAAGACCACAGTCAGTTTCTAGCTATAGTAAACTTGCAACATAATGCATTTCTACTAAGCAATGTACTGCATGCCATAGACAAGACGGTTTGCATAGTGGACAACCCTTAAAGACCTCTTACCCACACTTTACAGAGCCATGACACAAGATGGAGAGGCATCTGTGAACATTCACTTAGGTAATAAATTAAACTATTATACATTGACTGGCCATTAATATTCTGAAACAAGCACACTGATCGGCCTGCCCAACTAGCGCGCCCGTTGTAAATCTGAGAATATACCAATGGAAAAAAGTCCGGTTGCCCAGACTTTTTTCCATTATTATATTCTGTACGTTTTATATATATATATTTTGTTTTTCTGTAATCCAGACTCCAGACATACGAGAGAGACAGGATGGAGAAAATACTAGGAAAATCAGGTAGGTTATTTAAAATTAAAGACAAATATCTGATTTTCTTTGTATTTCCTCAATTCTGTCTCTCTCCTACCCCAAAACTGTCTGAAATTTATTTTTTAATATAAAAAAAAAAAAAGAAAACAAAAATGGAGAAACAGAGGCGTTCTGGTCTCCGTTGCTTCCTTTCCAAAGCACTGATGTACCGGGTATGTATGGGAATGCAAATACTATACGCATGCGCAGTACATCAAAAAAAGGCAGCAGGAAAGTGCCAGCCACGGAAGGACAGTACGGCGCCATTATACAAAGACATTATTTAAGAAAAGTAAGTTCTTTTTTCTTCATTTTATAATAGCAGTAACTGACTCCATGGTGTGGTACATTAATATTTACCCATGGTTGGCTTTATTTAATCAGTCAGGCTTCGCCCTCATGATTAAACCACACCTACGTCATCGGTTATTGTTTAATTGCCATTCATCTAGCCATAGGGAACATGACCAGTAATTTCCTTACACACAGCATTGTAACTACATAATGGCAGCTTGAAAATAATGGAAGAGAAAAACCTATGCCTCATAGCAAAAGGAGGAAAGTGATACTGCCAAGAAAACTAATGTGGTAACTTGAAGTCTAACATTGTCATGATGTGATGACATAAAGGTTAATGTAAAATTAGTACAAAAAATACCTGTCTGAATTCAGTTCGCCAACTGACCTTTCAGGGCTTTCAGTCACAGAGAATGCTGTGGTATCTTCTGTAACAGGTCCAACACCGTTCATAGACATTCTTGAAAGTATAATGTATCTCTGTTCAAAAAGATAAACAGAATGTTTGAAAGCACTGTCATTCTACTGTCATGCAGTTCCAAAGTGCATGTATACTGAGATGTTTTTTTCAGAATAAAAACAGTATCTGGCTTTGCTGTCTAACTTGGAATATGAGACTGTCCTGTCCAAAGAAATGATGATGTAACTGTGGAAAAAAAAAACAGTAAAATATTTGCCAATTAAATGCACATTTATAAGTGTGGTGGTTTTCAATATTTCTCCACAAACCGACAATATCCTCTTATAACTCCAATTGAAGAATAAACACTGTAAAAAAAATTTGTAAAACCAAATTTCATATTCGCATAGAATGTTTATTTTTGCTAGCTGCACAAATGAACTGGGCCAAAAAGGACCTCTTGCAATCAAAGCCTGTAGAATGTACAGGGTAAATTGTAGTAGTAGAACTAAAAAAGCATCACGTTACATCAGAAATTCAACATTTCTTGCATCACAAAACTGGTATAAAACTTTTGCAGAGCTGATGTATCTAAAAGTCACTTAAAGACTATGCCATTCCTTGTATAGTCAGATCATACATATTATGTAATGTCTCTACGACACTTTCAGGTTGACGCATGGTTTTTTTTTAAGTTTCTAATCACAGCACAACTTTAATACAATACATATGTTAGAAAAGGCAAGCACATCCACCTTTCAGGACTACTTGCAGAGCATATAGCCTATACTTCGGGCAGAAGGGAAGAGGTTAGCATCCCAGATGTAATGTGAAAAAAACATACAACTAAAAATGTATCTTAACTATCTGTCACAATTTGCTACTAGTGGCATATCAGTTATTTGTTAATTGTACCAGTCAGTCAGGCCTCCATTTTCTGTGACACCTGAGGTCCCTCAAGTTTCCGTATTAGGGCCTTTTTTATTCACTATCTTCATAAATAACACAGCAAGTCCCTGTGAAACAGACAAAACTGATACAATATGGAGATAATCCAACTCCTCCCCACGTTGAAAATGTTCATAAATGATGCTAAGCTGCAGTAAAGCTTCACTTCTACAGCCACAGGCTTTGGTTGTGGAACTGCAACTCAGTGCTGGAAAGGCAACACTTATTCCTAGGAAATGTCACTGTTGAAAATCCATAATACAAATCCTCAAGTGACACCCTTAATAACTACTTTTATAAATAGTTCTTAAATTCAGGAAGGCGACTCCACTGAATTCCTGGAGTCATTATTAATAATAACCAAGTTTGACCTGTAGACTCTATACTGCTGAAAGCCAACCAAAAAGTAAGTCATCTTTAAGAAGGCTAGAGGACTAAGGTGGAGCAGGAACAGAAACTCCTTGAGGAGACTTCAAAGCCATAAGAGCATTAAACAAACCTGAGTGAAATTCTGCCATTCACTATGAGGGTCCTTAGGAATAGGAGAAAAATATTTTGTTTTTTGTTTCTTTTTCAATGGGACTTCTGCTCTATAAAACTCAAAAGGCTCAGATGCCGATGATATTCCACAATTGTAGTTGGAACTTCATTTCTAACCAAAATATGAGGAGCGCCCCTAGGCCCTTCAGTAATAATCAGCCACAGTTCCCCCTGAACATTTGTAGTGGAAGTCTGCAAGCCCTCCACAGATGCGAGTGAGGTTGGATCCACGCTGGCCACCTAAGCAGTCTTGGCAGAGGAATTCAATAGAGGAGCCGGGCAAAACTCTAGGCTTTCACTAGGCTCAGGATAGACATCAGGTGGAGGCGGTACAGTGAAAGAATAGGACATAGACTTCTTGGCCTTTTATATGGATGTCTGACCCTTAGAGCAGGAAGTTCCCTCCACAGTGTCTTTCACTAAAATCTTAAGATGTTGGTTCTCTAAATACAGTGCCAAAAAACAAAGATGATTATGGACTATCTTTGGGATGAAAGCCTGACAAATGGAACAGGACATATGGTCATGGGAAGCACCAAAACAAAATAAGCACTGCCCGTAATGGTCTTTATGGGGAATCTGTCTCCTGCACTACCATTTACCCTTTCTGGACAACATGAAACCCCCAGTCGGTCAAGCAAAAGGAAAAAAAGATAAGACCAAAATCCCCAATGGGGCACTTATCTGAAAACAGCTTGTTGAGCCAGCAATGAAGTGGGCGTTCAGACCAACAATAAAAAATGGCGTTCAGACTGGCAGCAAAGAAGTTCTGAGAATGGTACATCCAGATGTCACCTTTAAGCCCTATGCTATACACGGGGAGCATATATGTGATGTATGGCATACTTTAAAGCAACCTAAAGGCTTTGGTATACTAGCCGACATCAGGCCTCCCTTGGCAGGGAATCCCTATTGTAAAGAATACTGCAACAGTGAAATGGTAAATATGGGAATATTCCCCAAGATTGGAGGCATGCACTTATTAAACCTGCCTTTAAGGGAAAGGGGAGTAGGATAAACCCAGAGACATACAGACCCTTAAGTCTGCTTTCATATTGTGGAAAATAATGGAGAAGGTAATATTAGATATATTATTGTCAAAACTGGAAAGGCTGACACTTGAAACCATACCTCAGTACGCATGTTTTGAAAATAAATCTATTACAACCTGTAACATGATATTTTATAACAATATAATAATAGCTATGAATGAAAAATTGTGCTGCAATGTCATTTATATATATTTAACTTCACCGTTTGACAGGGTCATACACAAAACACTGATGAATAAATTAGAACAATTAGGTATTGATGTTACTCTTGATAAGATAGATAGCTGCATGGCTTACAAATAGGACATGGCAAGTATCATACAGCAATTGGAAGGTGAAATTCCTGGTTACAGTCAGGGTGTCCGACAGGGCTGTGTCCTAGGCCTATATTTGTTCAGACTATACATTTTTCAACTGAGGTGCTCTACAGTCTGTATGCAGATTACCGGAAATTGGGTAAACTGATTACAGTGCTACAGATAAGGCACGTCTGCAAAAAAACTTGACTTAATAGACCATTTGGGCACAGGAGAATAATATGTTGATAAATACATCAAAAACTAAGCATATGAGATTTGGGAGACAAACCAAAAGGTGAATATTTAATGCAGCCCACATTGATTGAAACTGTAGATTCATTTAAGAACCTGGGTATATGGGTAGCTCCAGATTTGAGTTTTTCTAATCATATCAACCAATTGGTTAATAACAGTTATAGAAAGTCCAGTTGTGTACACTTACCATAAATGTAGATGTTCAAGTGCATTCACTGTTGCATTCCTGATTTATGGGATTTTCTGCTTCAGAAACCCTTGGTTGGCCTGACTACCAGAGTAAAAATGTCTCTCCTCCCTGTGCTGGCAGACACCCTTCCCTGACACCAAGAAGGTTGGATATAAATGGGGCCACCCAATGCCATTACATCATTTTTTTCTTGCCTCTAGAAGGCAGGAACCCCATAGATGAATCTTAAGCAAGGCAGTAGGTTAGAGGAAGGGGACCTGTAGGGCAGCCCTGCAGATGGTCCTCTGGAAGAAGATGACAGAGAAAAAAAGCTGTTATTGTAAGGAGAATAAGGGGAAAGAAGACTGCAACAGTGAATACACCTACATTTATGGTAAGTGTACACAACTGTACTGTGTTCTTCGTGCTTCACTGTTGCAGTCTTGACTTGTGGAATGGTTCCCAAAGCTGAGATGAGTGTGGAAGGTGCCTTAATGGGAAGAGAGGATGCCCTGCAAGATGGCAGTGGCAAATCCTGCTCTGGACTCGCAGAAGGCTGAAAAGGTGGTAGTGCTTGGTAACGGTATACACCAATAACCAGGAAGCTGTTTCCAAAATATTTTTGGTAGGTACTCCCCTCAGGAAAGCAGTGGAGGTAGAAACAACCCTATCTGAGTGGGTCCTAACAGATTCAGGGGGCTTTTTTGCCATGGTAGATGTGACAGAAGGAAATACAGTGGGAGATCCACTTGGAGATAATTTTCTTGGAGAATAGTTTGCCCAAGGCAAAGGAAACAAATAGTTGTTCTGATTTTCTGAAGGTTTTAGTCGTCAAGGTAGTAGTGAAGTTGCCTGTGTACATCTAAGGAGTGAAGGATTATTTCCCCTTCATTCTGTGGCTCAGGGAAGAAGGTAGATAAGTGTATGGCTTGGTTCAGGGAAGTGTCCGTGACCACCTTGGGCATAAAGGAAGGATTAGTTTTGAGTGAAACTTTGTCTAGGAGGAGGATGAGAAAGGTTTCCACTGCCATGAGGGCTTGCAACTCAGAGACCCTCCTACCTAAGGTGACGGTCAGTAAAAGGGTAGTCTTCCACGTCAAGAATTTTAAATCAGCTGAAGCAGCTAGTTCAAAGCGGGGTAAGGTCAATTTTTCTAGAACAAAGTTGAGATCCCATGGAGGGGTGGTCTGCCTCCTGGAAGGTGTGATGTGTAGCAATCCCCTAAGGAACTGTTTCATTAGGGGGTAGGAAATGATAGGGGGAAGAGAAGAGAAGTGAGCTGAAATAGAAGTGTGAATCTTAGTGGATGAGAAGGATAGCCCTTTGTCCACTAAGATAGCCTGGCACTCCAAAATGACTGAAATGTTGATTAATACAGGGTTCAGGCCCTGTTGCTGACACCAAACAGAGAATTATCCAGGCAAAGACTGAGAGTCTGCAATGCATAAACTTTCCCTTTGTCTGAGTCAGCAGATCCTCTCTCTGGGGTAACTGCCAAGGTTTTTCTTTGGTCAAACTCAGTAACAGGGGGTACCAGTGCTGCCTGAGCCAGTCTGGAGCTATCAGGATGACTCTCGGTCCTTCTTCCCTGATTTTTAGGATGACCTTTAGAAGGAGAGGCAGGAGAGGAAATGCATAAAGAAAGAGATCGCTCCAGAGGATGGAGAAAGCATGTATTCTGCAGGCTGTGTGAAGTTTGCTCTTGGAAAAGAATCTTTTAAACTGAACATTTTGGTCAGTGGCAAAGAGGTCTACTTGAAGGGAATTCCCATTTCTGGACTATGCTGAGAATTGTTTCCTGATGTAGCTGCCACTCATGGATATTTATTAAGTGACTGCTGAGGCAGTCTGCTAGAGTGTTCTATCCTCAGGAATGTATCGAGCCATCAAATATAACCCCATATCACTGGCTCTCTCCCAGATCTGCACTGCCAGCCAGCAAAGAGGGTAGGAGTGGGTGCCCCCCTTGTTTATGTACCACATGACTGTTGTGTTGTCTGTTTTGATAAGTGGAACCCCTGGTTTCCAGTGATCCTTGAAGGCCACCATGCCCTTCTATACTGCCATCAATTCCTTCAAATTTATGTGTTTGTGCCGGAGCTGCTCTTCCCATTTTCCCCAGAATAGGAGGTGTTGGAAAGGGCTCCCCAGGCTGTGTCTGATGCATCTGTGGTTAAGGTTTGGTTCTGAGGAATGAACTTGAAGTGCAGACCCTGGTTCTGCACACACTGGTTCTGCACACATGCTCATGTCCACCATGCCAATTCCTCCCTGAGGCAGTGAATTAGGTGGATTTCTGTCTCCAGTGGTTGCAGGTGCTGGCACCACAGATTCTCGAGGCACCATGTGTAGCCTGGCCAGAGGGATCATTCGTATACAGGATGCCATGTAGCCCAGTGTTCTGAGGAATTCCCTGACTGACATGGATTGCCCCTGCATAATGTCCTGGAAGTATTGGCTTAAGAAGGAAGGCCTTTGGGAGGGAGGAACTTGTGCTGAACTTGTTAAGGTTTAAAGTGAACCCTAGGGAAGGGGGTCTGGGTGAAGGCCAGATCCTTCAGGAGCTTGGACTGACTTGTGGCCTGAACAAGGCAGTCATCCAGATAAGGGTAAATCTGGATGCCTCTTTTTCTGCAGAAGGCAATCATAGGGGCCAAACATTTGGTGAAGACCCTGGAAGCAGAAGACAAGACAAAGGGAGGTGCAGTGAATTGAAAGTAACTGGTACCTGCTCTAAAGTGAAGAAAACTCCTGCAGGATTCTTCTACAGGGATGGGCAAGTAGGAGTCTTTCAGGTCCAAAGTAACCCTTAGAGCCTGAAGTACGATCATGGGAAGAAGCTTTTGAAGAGAAAGCATTTTGAATTTTGGGACTAGGAGGGACAGAATAAGGATGGACAGATCCAGGGTAGGGCACAAGAGCCTTCTTTTCTGGGGAACAGGAATAGCTTGGAGTAAAACCCTTTTCCTATCTGGTGGCCTGGTACTGGCTCCAGAGAGCCACAAGAGCACAGGCTGTGAATCTTAGAAATGGCCTCTGCCCTTTGGTTTTGTGGCACATCGGGGTAGCCTGAGAATCTTAATGGTTATTTGAAAGTGAGCTTGTAGCCATTTGAGACTACTTCCAAAACCCACTTGTCAGAGGTGATAAGGGCCCAGTTTTCCTTGAATTGGGGAAGGTCTTCCTCCTAATCTTCCTCCCATCCTGTCCAGGTTTGGGAGTGGAGGGGGGTGGGCATGGGGAGGGAGAGGAGTCACTGCTGATCTCTGCTAGGGCTCTGTGGCCTAGAACTCCCCTGCCTGGGTGTTTCTGAGGATCAATGCCTTACCTTCTGCACTTACTGTTGCTGCCTATGAGGCCTTTCTCTTCAGGTTTTTCATCTGACTGGGTTTTGATTGGGAGGGAAAGGACCAATGCTTAGTGGGAAAATTCCTATTGTACCTAGGTGGTTGGACTTGGAGGAAGTCTTTGACCACTTGCATGGATTTTGCTTTATCCTCCATCTTTTCTAACACAGCCTCAGCCTTTGGTCCAAAAAGGGAGTCCCTATCAAGGGGTGCATCTATCAGTTTAGATTTGACACGCTCCGATAATGTCTGTTCCCTAATCCAAGCATACCTTCTGATGACCGAGCCACAGACAGCGGCTCGAGAAGATGCTTCTAGGGTATCATATCCACAGTGTAAGGAGTGCCTAGCTACCTGGGAACTGGAATGGCAGAGACCCAGCAATTCCTTGGAGGTGTTCTTGTCCTCTAGAGAGGAAATCCTTTGCTTCATTTTTTCCAAAATACTCTTGCTGGTATTTTATCATATAGATTTGGCAATTGAAGGCCCCCCTGGTCAGGGTAGATGAAGTGTACACCTTCTTCTCAAATCTGTCAATGGCCCTACTTTCTTTGACTGGAGGTAGAGGGTTTTTAGAAGTACTATCCCTAACTCCTTTGGGGCCTGGGGTAACAACCTCTGGGTCAGCAGAGGGGTTCTTAAAAAGGAACTTATGAGAGTCCAGTACCATGTAAAGTCTGTCTGGTTTATGAGGGGTTGGAGGAGAAGAGTTTGGATTGGGAGAAGATTCCATAAAGACATCTTCTACCACTTCCAAAACTGGAGGGATAGCCAATGGTTTGTGTTGAGGGAGATCAAGGAATTGCCTGACCCTCTTTTTTGCTTGGGGGTACTCCTGTGCCTGCTACTGGAAAAACTTTCTCATGGTATGCAGCGTCTCCCCAAAGGTAATGCCCTCTTGGGGTGAAGCAAAAGGCAACATCTCTTCTGAATCAGAATCCTCAAAGGAGGTAAGCAAGGGCTCATCTTCATGGTCAGAGTCCTCCTGATCAGAGTATTCATCTGAATCACGGGGTTCTGAAAAGGCCTCAGGAGCAGGGTCTCTCTTCCTTTTTTCCTGGGGAAGATTCAGGGGGAGGCTGCCTGCCTCTGACCAAAGAAATAAGGTCCTTGGCCAACCTAACCAAATCCTGCTGATAAACGGTGGGACGGGAGCTGGTAGGCCTAGGCTAGTACCTAAGATAGAGATCTTTTTAGGTGTAGCTTTTACCTTGGGCCTGTGCACATCCACTACTCTGACGCCAGTCTCTCTGAAAGAAATACCTGATATTGGTGGATGCCCCAAAGGGAGGTCGTCAGTTATCTTTTGTTGGAACCCAAGGTCTGCTTAGCGACTCTGGACACGATCGAAAAACTGAACGCCAAGGCCTGAGCGGAAGTTGAGGGACAGACAGCATGTCAGACTCCAAAATGGTCTCAACAGAGGCCTGCGCCACCACATTGCTCATAGAAGGGGGCTGCAAAGGCATCTCTCCTTCGTCTGCGATAATGAGCCTTGGGGGGTCCTAAGTCTGGATTTTTTTTCCTTAGGGAGCTCAACCTAGGGAAAATTGACGGATGCCATCACGCAATGGGAAGCAGATTGCTGAATAATGTACTTAGAAAAGATTTTGGCCCTACGCCTTATAGACCTAGTATTGAAAAGGGTGCACAGACAGCAATTTGGGATGACATGGATTGGGCCTAAACAAGCGACATACAAGTTATGAATGTTTCTGTGTGGGATTTGTTTGCCACAAAGGAGACAGTTGTTAACTTTATCTGACATGAGTTACAGGTAAGAAAAAGAATTTCCCAACAGGGTACTTAGCTTTAGAAGACTTTATCATTAGACCCAAACTTGAGTATGCAACAACAATATGTAAACCTTATAAGAAAAATAATGAGTACGCTGGAAAGAGTACAGTGGAAATATATCATAGGTATCGATGGATGTGAAAATTTAACTTACTATGAAAAACTAAAATATCATAATTTGGCCAGTGTCTCATATAGCTATTTAAGAAGAGATCTTATTCAGGTATACAAGGCATTTAGAGACAACTACCTCTGGAAATGTTTGGGGTTATCAAAATGTACTAGAGAATCATCAGACAAGCAATGTAGAAGTAGAGTCCAAATAGACAGACGAAAGTCAGCAACCAAAGGAGAGTAGTAGTGCTGAAACTGAATTCATCCTCAAGTCTTGGTGAGTACATTCACGAGGTGGTCCCTGTTTTCTACAAAATCTCACCAAGGTGACACTGATATAGAAACCGTACTTATATAGCATACATCATGGACAAAAGTTGGTAAGACATTAAAAGAGATAGCTGGGTGCACAAGACCCAGGACAAATTGCCCAATCCTGGTAGGTGCACTGATGCCAGGACAGGAAAAAAAAATGACAGTGTAGAATTCTCAAAATACGGAAAAATTCCTACAATGGGGCCAGGCCAGGGCCAGGAAGAGGATACCCCCCCCCTGTTGTAGAAGGAAGTAGCAGTCCACAAAAATCACAAAAACTGATGGGCAAAAGAAGAGCCATAAAGATGCTAGAGCAGTATTGTCCAACCCGCAGCCCGCGGGCCGCATGCGGCCCTCAGAGCTCTTCCATGCGGCCCGAGACCCTTAAGTTTAAATTTTACTTTTTTTCCGTGTGTTTTCACGTCCGCGTCTCTCAGCTGTTGTGCGCATGCGCCACATTACTTTTTCCCCGTTGTTTTTTTATGCCAGCGTCTTTATGCTGGTGTGCGCATGCGCCAAAACACCGTCCTGCCATTTTTTTCCGTTGGTAGATTCATTTGCGGTACACAGCTGAGGGAAGAGGATTGAGGTCGCGGCGAAGAAAGAATGGAGAGCGAGGGGGGATTTATTACTGACTACACTACACATCTCCTGCAGTAACAGGTAAGTCGTTAGAATTGAATTTTCTTACACTGAGTTGCAATGCTATGTCCTAGCTCTGAGACCTGTAAAGTTTTGATGGGGCATGAAAAATTAGGTCATATTATTAGAGTCATCTTGTGTGACCATGACTGGCTATCTATGCATCTCAAACTCTGGAGAAACTGGCATAAAGAAAGTATCAGTCCTAAGACTTATGCACATATGACTCCTTACGTACGGCTTACACAACAGGGTCTGCAGCTTTGATGCTTTTTTTTTTTTTTTGGTCAAAATAACGGCCACAGAGAAGAGGGTTTCCCATAATAGGAAATTTAAAGGAACAAAAGCATTGTGCTAAAAAGAGTTCAGGACACACTTTTACAAAATTATGACCCCTTAAGGCTGCAGTAATAAATGAAGTACACCCATTAAAAATTGCTTTGCATAATAATGAGAGGGTAAGGATGGTTTCTTAGGCAGGCACAATGCAATGCAAAAAAGTGCACTAAGGCATGAGAAAGAGGCTCTGGGGGGGGGTCTCTTCTGGGTACTGAAGGATGTAAAGCTGAGAGCACTGTTTGGGGGAATATGCCCTTAACAATGCACCAAGAGGAGACATTTTCCATTTTTGCAAAGTAAGATATTCTTCCTACCAGTTCTTCCAGTTTCCTATATCTTCATAATTTTCTACACAGGGCATGTCATTAAATACTATCGGTCTGAGAAACTCCAGGCAGCAAGTTTAACAGTTCTAAGGTTCAGGTGCACCAATATTCACCCAAACCTCTGCCATGCTGTGGAAAAGCAGCAGGCCCTTATTGAACAAAGTGGATCATAATGAAAAAACATGGCTAGCAGAACCAGTATAGGAGAATCAGCAGAATCTTTTTGCGATGTGTCATTATCTTTGACAGTTCCTTTTAAGATCAGAGATAAGGAGGGAAGAGGCACAACATGTTCCTGCTATATAGCATGCTAAAAGCTTCTGCTGTTTGGCCTTGAAAATCCAGAGTTAAAAGGTCCAAAATCCAGGCAGCAAATCTTACACCTGAGGTAAACCACTTTTACAAGTATTCACAAGTGCAGTTTTACCAGTCATATCCTACATATGCTGCCTACTCTGAAGTCATTATTTCTTTCTGTGAAATAGGTCGTTTATCATGGCAACAACTGAATTAAGTTGTGCAATTAAAAAATAACCTTTGCAGCTGTGCAGAGACAGCAGCTCACATTTTTTTATGCTTTTATATACATTCTCACTTCTTTAGGTAGTTTACTAAAATATTTCTCCTGGTGTTAGATCCACAATGCAAGGGGCAGGTGTTGGAACAAAATGTATTAATACAGAAATATTAATCTATGTTCTCTATGATAAGTTTTGGCTATTTCATGAAATGTAATAACATATATAGCAGGACTAGACATAGGTATTTGTGTAAGAAGTCCTCTATGCCTCTCAGATTAAGCATCAGCATTTGCTAAGCAAGTAAGTGAAATGAATGGAATATACCTATTCATTGTACACAGGATTTTAAATTGATGTTAGTGGCTGAGGTGATGAATTAAAATGTGGCGTAGGCAGTTGTAGTCTCTTTAATGGCAGCAATATATTTTGTGCTGTCCTATTTAGTTCTTTTATGTTTTTTTTTTCTTCATTGCTCACTGTAAGAATGGCAATAATGTGTTTTTTACAGTGCTTACAGATAAATGTTAAGACACAGTACATGAGAAAGTGTAAATAACTGTGTGACAGAATGCAGTAATGTCTGCTTCATACCATTCCTCATGCTTTTTATTTCCTAAGCAAAGATATTCATGGTTGAGAAACAATGGCTGCTTTGTAACAATGGGTTCCTGCATTTAGCTTAATTAGAATTAAGCACGAGGACATTTTCATTAGCCACATTCAATGGTTTTCGTATTCATAACAGAAATGTTGTACTCCAAATGATGAAATGCAGATAAGGAAGGATTCAACTGCCAAGTGAAGCTGAACTACTTCTGCAGCAGAACAGACTTACAAATGCTGATTTCTAATGTTCAGGAAGACTGGGGCTCATTTAATAGGTTTTTCCTGCATATAGCATAAATTACAGTAATTTTAACTTGTGATTTTTAGTTTTTTATTGTAATTCAGCCACAGGCAGGATGACTAACATATCTCAAATTCACATACTAAGATAAATCAAGCTCGGTGTCATGTTGTATAAGGCTCCTGCTAGTGAAATCAGCAGAAGAAGGGAATTCTATGCATCAGAAAGGCTTATTGTGAGGGGGAAAATCAGTGTAAAAATGCTTCTTCCTTTGTCAAAGCTTTGAATCTGAGGCATTATCTTTGAAGTAATAATCATAACTGAGTAAAGAATGAAAGACAATTTATTTCTATTTTTTTGAAATATTCATAAAGAGATGGAATGCATGTTGTGGTGCTCATATGTCCAGTGAATGGAGCTAAATAAACTCTGTGTACCTTGTACAACTGGTATACTCAGGTTATTGCTGTTTTATGAGTGCAGGAACATCTGTTTTACTCCAGAAAAGACAGTTAAGTAAAGCATACTCACACATAAAACCATTGAATGAATAGATTCAGAATATTATACCATGGAGTGTGTGTGTGTTTAAACATGAGATTTGGGGAGAGTGCTTCTCTGGGGGGCTATTAAGTTGAAGATGGGGCTAATTTTTTTTCTGATCCTAGCCACTGACTGAAAGAAGGTTGTATAAATTCTACTGTGAAATTGTCATAAGTGTCATAAAGCCTGCCTGTGCACTGACAGAGGGTCATAGGATTGGTAAGAAGTACTAGTATAGTTAGAAATATGCAAATAGTTTTAGTGATTTTTGGGTGATGTAGACAACTAGTTAAATTTTGAATTAGGATTAAATAGTGTCCCTAGAATTCAGAAAGACCCTCTTGTTGTGAGGCAACAATGCTATATGTTTTGTCACTGTGCCACCGAGCTGGCTTGTAAATGAGGGAGCACGATCTATCATGCTCCTTAACAGGCCTATGAGATGTGTGGAGTACCTGTCCGTGCAGACACCAAGGTATATGTAGCTTCTTAAATACAAGCTAGTTTAATGATGGACCTTTTGATGATCAACTTGGGGACACAGCGGGGTTATCTCAGGCATCTGCCACAAGGATACTGCACCAGTTCTTTGATGCCATGCTGCAGCATGCTGGGGTTGGGGGGGCGGTTATGTTGTTTCCACATGCTACAGAGGAGAAAGCCACCAACATGAGGGCTTTCTGTGAGACTGCTCATTTCCTTCCTTATTTGGTCGCACCAGCTTTCATTATTGTTGCAGCCCACAACAGCAGCTTGTGTCTTGCTGAATGTGTTTGACTTTTTTTTTTTTTTTTTTGCTCTTCGGTTTTCGTGACAGACCTTTTTTTTTTTTGGTTCTCACTTGCCGTCTGGCCCCCAGACCATTTCTGTTGACTCAATGCGGCCCTTACAACTGAAAAGGTTGGACACCCCTGTGCTAGAGAGTGGTCTATGGAGGATAAGAAAGAACTTATGTATTGTTACTATTATGCAAAACGCACACAAGATATACAAAATGATTAAGAGAGAAATTAGAGGAAAGAAAAATACTTCCACAAGAAAAACTGTCAGAAGCTTCAAATGAAAATTTGCATTCATTAATGCAACAGATTTGTGAAAAACAGTATATAGATCAAGAAACTTTGATCTGTTTGGAAAAAGTGAGAAAATATAAACAAAACCAAGAAATACTTGAAAAGTATAAAAAAAGAAATATGGGAAAGAGAGAGATTTGATATTGTGCACACTATTTATATAATATTTATGTAATGGAGAAAGCCAAATTAATCAATATAAAGAAGGCACCCCCAAAGATATTCGAAGAGAAATACAGACAAAGACGTCCGGGTATGGAAACATTTCACAATAAAAAGATAATATCACAAAGATGGAGCATAGAAAAGAAGATTAGTTAAGTAGAAGTTAAAAAAATAGAAGTTGAAGTTATGGAGTGCCTGCAAAGTGAGTCCTCAAAGTAAGGAGAAGCAGAAGATCAGGAAACATTTGAAGAAGAAATACAAGCATGGGAAAGAAAAAGAAATCTAATATGGTGTAATATTTATGCAAAGGAGAAAGCAAAACTAACCAATATAAAATGAGCAGCACCAAAGATATTTGAACAGAAATACAGGCAAAGGAATCCAGACATGGAAAACTTTACAATACAAAAATAAGAATACATAGAGGAAAAGTAGAAAAGGAGATTAGTAATGGAGAAGTTAAAGAAACAGAAACTGAGGTTATGCGATATAACTGCGATATGAAGGATTCAGGGTAGAAAATCTAATTCAGAAAGCACCACAACAGGATAGAGCAATGGATATCCACATTTAGGGTAAACCACTGTAAAAAAAGCAATTGGTCAGGCGCCATATGAAGATAATTTGGAGCCTTCCACGGGAAACCAGTAGAAATGTTCACCTGAAGTTAGACAGCAAAGGAAGGAACAGGAAACTGTGGAAACTGATTCAGTCAATGTTGAAGAGTGATAGGCCAGTGAGTTCCCGTATGACAGAGCAAAGGATGGCACAGGATGAAACTAAACAGAATGTGCCACAGGAAAATGCTATAGAACCTTCTATAGAATGCCCGCAGGAAATGGAAAACAAAGGATGTGCCCTCAGTTTTGAAGAAAATGAGCTAAGAGAACAGTTGCTCGATTTAATAGACATAGACAGATATATCAAGATCAATGACAGAAATAGAGTGTAGAAAGTTACTAAAACCCAAAAAATCAGAAGTCGGATATAACAAATGAACACAGTTAATTAGGACTGTTCAGAGAGACCCATGCGACATAACAGAAATAAACAGGATATATTACTGTGCAGCTAAATTAATAACTAATAAAGTTCTACCACAAGAACACAGGGTAGTGATGGAAAGGAAGAGGAGAAATCAAATACCATCATGGAAATAACGAATATAGAAAACTATAAAGCAGTTAAGACAAGAAGTGTCACTGTTAGAAGACTACAGAAGAGGGAACAGATCAACAAAAGTACTAAGAAAGATAGATGTGATAAAATCATTGCACAGTATTAGAACAGACCAGGATCTATCATGCACTATCGCAAATAAACTAAAAAGTTCAGCACAAGCGGAAAAACTTGTGAAGATAAATATAAAGGAAAAGTACAAAATAAGCAATTTACTGATGACCCAAAAATGTTTTATAGAGAACTGAGAAACAAGGTAAAAGGAATTGAAAGACTTTCAAAAAAAGAAGAAATAGATACATTTTGGAGAAATATCTATGAAGGTCCCATGGAACATAACAAAGATGCTAAATGAATAGAAGCTGTTGAAGAAAGAATAAGAAGTTTAAAGGTACAGGATATGAAATGGGATGAAGCAACAACCAAAAAGATTGAAATAAAGTTTAGAAAAGCCTCTAAATGGAAAACCCCAGGCACAGATGCAGTACCTAATTTTTGGCTAAAATTAACAACATCTTTGCACGAAGATTTAGCTACGAGTAAGAACTATTTATATGTGCACCCTGAACAGACACCAACATGGCTAACAACAGGAAAAACAATGCTCCTACTTAAGAGTGAGCCTGCAAGCAACCCTAAAAATTATAGACCAATAACTTGCCTTCCAGTGACATATAAACTATACACAGGAATTGATGCCGACAGAGTTTGTAGCCATTTAGAAGAAAACTCAATTGTCAGTAGAACAAATGGGCAATAAAAGAAAGTCATATGGAACAAAGGATCATTTATTGTTAAATAAAGTCACAGTGGAGAACTGTAAAAAGGGGAAGAATCTAAGTATGGCATGGACTGACTACAAAAAAGAAAGCATTTGATAGTATCCCACATTCATGGAAAAAAAGAGTGCTTAAAAATGTACAAGATACACCCTACACTGATCAACTATATTACAGTGACTATGAAACAGTGGCAGACCACTTTGCAATTAAGCCATGATAAAGGACAAATTATTATCCCTGGGATAAAAATTCAAAGGGGGATATTCCAGGGTGACTCTCTGTCACCACTGCTATTCTGTCTTGTCCTTAAGCCATTAAGCTGTCTACTTAATAGCTTAGGGCATGGCTATAATTTGGCTCCTAGAAAACAACAAAGTGTAAAGACTTCTCATCTTCTCTTTGTCAATGATTTAAAACTGTATAGCTCATTAGATGAGGAACTTAAAGCACAATTGCAAGTTGTCAAAACTTTTCCAGATTATATAAGGATGTCATTTGGTCTTGATAAATGTGCAAAAGCAACCTTTAAAGTAGGAAAACTACAACACCATGGAAACATCAGTTGGGATAAGATGTGATATAAAAGAACTTGAGCAAGGAGGAGTGTATAAATATTTGAAATCTGATGAAGGATCAACAATAAAACACAAAAAAATGTGAATAAAACTTAGTGAGGAATATTTCAGAAGACAAATTAATCCTGAAAACAGCACTGACATCTAGGAACAAAATCCAAGCTATAAACCAATTTTCTCTTCTTTTCCTAACTTACAGTTTTGGAGTGATCGACTGGCCCCAAAACGTGTTGGATAGATTAGGTAGGAAAACCAGAAGGATGCTTCATGCTCACCAAATGATTTATAAAAATCAGTGCATACCAGGATTATATATTCCCTGTTCTGAAGGAGGGATGGGCCTCCTTGAAACTGATTATCTGTATAGATCTGCAACTGTGGGACTCCACACATCTGCTGACCTCACAAGACCTAAACGTAGTGAAAGTTTTGAAACATGAGGAGAATAAATCTAAGATGACTTCTCTGCTTAATCTAGCAGAAGCATAATGGCATCAAGAAGGAATGGAAATCAAACCAGAAGTAGATAAAAAACAGGCAGCAACTGAATGTGGCAAAAAACAAAAGAAAGAATATAAGGTGAAGGACCAGACAAGAAGGCAAGAAATGTGAAAAATGCATAAATATAGTTGAAGTATAGAAAACATCTGGAAGAACCTCATGTTGATCAGGAACGAATGCAGGAATGGTTAAGGAGAGGCAAATTCAAACCAACAGATGAAAGGTTAATATTGGCGGCACAAGATGGGGTACATACACGTTGGTTTATGGTTTACAAAGTCCATTGAACACATGGGAGAAATAGACAAATGTAGGTTTTGCAAAACAGAATTGGAAACAGTTGCACACCTCGTTGTTGCGACATATTAATGGCAGGATGACTGTACTGAAAGGCATAATAATGTGGCAAGACTGCTGCACTGGGGATTGTACAAACATTATGGTGTTGAAGTGGCTGAAAAACACTAGAAACATGAGCTACAAAGAATCACAGAAAATGATGACGTCTACATCACATCGGATCATCCATTACCAACGGTTCAAAAGATAGATGCTAGAAAACCGGATATAGTGGTCCAAGAAAAGAAGACAAAAGTAGCATTGATCATTAAAAGAGAGAGAAACAAAGTCATATCAGGATCTGCAAGCAGAAACGAGAGCAATGTGGAAGAAAGATACCCAGATAGTTCCAATAGTAGGAGGAGCAACAGGTCTTACAAAAAAGAGTGTACAATCATATTTAGATGTGCTACCAATACATGTAACTCTGTAAAAATTGCAGGAGGAGTCATTACTGGGCACATTCGGATGCTGCAAAGAGCACTTTTGGCTGACAGAGTGTGAAACAATGCTAATTTCATGAATTTCAATCGTACTTTGACGTAGGAATGGGGTCCATTCCTATCATGCTATTAGAAACCCACAAGACTTGGAGAAATTAAAATGATTCTATGTGAATGAGAAGTGTACTAATTGGCTCTCTGAGAGAGCAGCTGATGTATGGAACAAACAACCAAAGTATAATAAAGTAAGTACTAGTTCAGATATTTTAAAAAACAGCCTGGGAACTTATTATGGGAACAACAGTTTTGGTATTTTGGCAGGCTAGGAGGGCATTAATGCCCATGCTTGAAATATCTGTATGTATAGATGGATGTACAGGACACTTTTTTAATATGGACCAACAGTACAAGCTGCACCGCCGGCATACCTCTCAACCTCTTAGCGCAAGAAATCTGGACAAAGCCAGCAATAAAAGTGGGACAAAGGACCAAAAATAGGGACACTTTTTAAATATTACTCTAACACACTTAGAAAGTTGACAGAATAACAGGTTTTGCATTAGCATAAAATTTCGGAAGGGTATGAAGCCTTAAACTCAAATAGCTATAGTTTTCTCTAATGTCAATCTTTATTGATTTGCGACTAATTTGCCAGAAAACCAAATTTTATGAAAAATGAACCAAAAATATGAGGCAAAAATCTGGACATTCTGTGAAAATCTGTACAGTTGAGAGATATGAGCTGCATCCATAATCTTAATTACTCATTAAAACACAAAAGTAGGAAATGTCTGATTGAAATGCACTGTGGTAGATGCTTCAGCAGATGATCTATCCTAAAGAACAAAGGCCTGTCATCTGTTCATAAAGAATAGTCTTGTGGTGTATGGGTGAGAGAAATGGAACTATATCCACAGCGGGAGGGCACAATTGGAAAACTGGAGAAAATCATGGTCTTTAGTGCATGCAGCAGATAAAAAATGAGTGGCATAAACACATGCCAATGTCCCAAATTTGGGGAGGTAATACAATGGGGGTCTAAGTACCCAGTGCTGTCACTGCATGTGGGTTTAAGTGGTGAAAGAAAAAAAACAGTGGATAGCTAGAAGTTAAGTTTAAATAAAAAGGAACATTACTTTAGGAGACGAGTGAGGGTCTGTTCAGGAGGAAATGCTGGGGAAAACAATGATATAAACACTCACTACACAAGTGCAGTATTATTTAAAGATATGCACAGGAATGTGCCTTATTTCACATTATTGACACTGATGGACTCACTGGTGTCCCAAAGTTGCAGAGTGGCATAGTATGTCAGCAAATCATGCAGCTGGCACAAAGGTGTATTATGTCAGTACATCAATCAGCTGACACAGAAGTGTAGAATGTCAGTACATCAATCAGCTGTCTCAGAGGTGTAGAATGTCAGCACATCACTCGGCTGACAGAGAGGTGTGGTATGTCAGTACATCACTCAGCTAGTAGAGAGGTGTAGTATGTCAGTACATCACTCATCTTGTAGCGAGGTGTAGTATTGTCAATACATCACTCAGCTAGTAGAGCTAGTAGAGAGTTGTAGTATGTCAGTACATCACTCAGCTAGTAGAGAGGTGCAGTATGTCAATACATCACTCAGCTGGTAGAGAGGTGTAGTACTGTTAGTACATCATTCAGCTGGCAGAGAGGTGTGGCATGTTAGTACATCATTCATCTGACAGAGAGGTGTAGTATGTCGTCACGCAGCTGGTAGAGAGGTGTAGTACATTAGTACATCACTTAGCTGACATAGAAGTGTAGAATGTCAGTACATCACTCAGCTGACATACAAGTGCAGAATGTCAGTACATCACTCAGCTGACACAGAGGTGTAGTATGTTAATACATCATGTAGCTGGTAAACAGACAGTATGTCAGTACATCACGCAGCTGGCAAAGAGTTAAAGTGTGTTTGTAGATCACACAACTGACAGAAAGGTGTAGTACATGTCATTGCATGATGCAGCTGACATAAAGGTGTAGTATGTCAGTACATCATGCAGCTGACAGAAAGGTGTAGTATGTCAATACAACACAAGGTGCAATGTGAAAACATCATTGAACAGGTACTGTAACAAGGATGCCTCCCAAATTTCCAACAAAGGGCTGGGAACCTGAACTTGCACCTTCTCCGGTCCCCTATACAACACACTTGTTTTTGAATGCCTTTTAAGACTTCATACCAAAGGATTGATAGCAACAGCATGTTAACCACCATGCTTGGAAACAGACATTGTAGGCCCCGGATTAGTGGCATACAGATTTCCTATCTTCAAACTAACATGCAAATGCTCCAGACTCCTAAAATGAGATTACTGTCAAGTCATTCTCGCTATTTACAAGAAACACAATGATGGATCACCTTCTATCAAAGAAATTACAGCTGCAGAACTGGAGAAGAGGTTACAGAAGAAGCTGCTTAGGTAAGCAGTGGTTACAAGCTTGGGGAGAAACAAAAAAGTATACAATGACAGACCAAGGTAGAGGCCATTGTAAAAACATGATTATAACACCAGCTGTAAAGATGTAATGTGTGCACACTTACATGGATGAAAGTAGTTTCAAACCTCATAAACCATTCTGATACACAGATTCAAACAGACCCAAATATCCTATTAAACAGTAAGTCTCATTTATGAATGGCACACAAAACAGTCATGTCTAAATACTCAAACTCAGAAAATGCTTAAGCCCTCCTTTAAAAAAGGCACTGTAAAACTGAGCTTAGAGTTCTTATTTTTATAACTTACAGTTATCGCTATACAAGTCCCAACCATTCATAAATGAATCACCCACAGCAAGAATCACTAAAATGACAGCTGTGAAAATGCAACTGCTGAATTAACACATTATTTTCAAACTTCAGAGATAAGTCAGTGCCACACAGTACACAGGACTAGGCCTAGAACAGTATGGATGTGGAGGTTTGGAAAACTAAACTATGTAAAATGTCATCCTAGCTAGCCATTTAATCAAATACCAGCTTACTAAAATTACACTCTGGTTGAGTGCACCTACTGGATGAATATGTTAATCTGCTGACAGTTTGTGCACACATTGCCACAGCAATTATAGGTAACCTTCTCTCATATACAAGATCCATTTCTTACTATACAAGACATAGGTAAGGTCTACTGTACTGGTGTGCATGTGTGTGTGGATAAAATATGTCTTTGGTACATATTTTGCAGCTTTAGGTGTGTGTTTGTGTAGGAGCATGTAAGTGAGTATTTTGTACGTGTGCATGTGGATGGTGTTGCGTGTTGGAGTGACTGACTGAAAGCTGCAGTGTCTGGCAGTGGTGCTGGGAGCAACTGGTTAAGCATATGATGCTGTATTCTGGGAAGAATGCTAGTAAGTAAGCAGTGTATGACCATAGCTGAGAGTGAGTGGCTGAGAATTGTCTGCTTGTTGGACTGAAAAGTCAGGACACTGCAGATATGAATGCAAGTGCCTGATCGGGAGTACGGTAATATGAGAGTATGTGTGCATGTCTGCATAGTTTGGAAAATGTGATTATGAAAGTGTTTGTTTGATAAGGACAATTCTGTGGTCAACAGAATGATGTTGTAAGCATGCATGTTTCATGTGGAGTACGTGAAAGGTGGTCGTTGTGCAAGACATGTACATATCCAGAGAACTCTGTCATGGATAGCATTTACTCTAAGGTGAATGCAGTCTTGGTGTTACTTCTGTAAGTTTTTAGTGTGTGTTTTATGTCTGAATACTTTAAAAATAGCACATGTAAGGGTAATATCTCACTTTGACTCATATTATTTTAGGTGACACAGTGTAGGAAATGAACTGTGACTTGACTGTATGTATACTCACCTCACTAAAAAAACAAAAAAAAAGGTTTAACACTGCAGTTTCTGACTCCGTCAACAAACACTATGCGGCAAGACATTAAATTTTACTTGGTGGAAAGAAAATTGTACCAGCTGTTGGGAGAAGCTGGGAGAACTTTGTGGAATTACACTACCCTATTACTGCTCCAGAACTGTGTGATCCAACATGCATCAGCAAATTACTGCAATTACTGCTGGAAACGTGACTGCAGCTTTTAATAATTTCCACTTCATCATTTGACACATCAGTGTGTGTTGCCAACATCTATAGAAAGCATCAGTCCTTCAATGAATCATGGACTAAGTACACAGGCTGCTAACACACATATTAGCATGTGCCTGTATAGTTTGGTACTTGGATGACTACTGGCACATCATTACAAACACTTTTTTGAAATGTAAACTTTTCTATATGTAGGAGCATTCTATGTCATCCACTGCTTCTTATGGAGACTGTCACCTGATAAAGGAAAGTCTACTACTATCAATATCTATATATAGCAGAAACATCTCCGCAAAAAGTATGAATTACAGTGTTTTTTTAAGCACCTGTTAACCTTAAGGATTTAGTATAATTGTAACAAGTTTAGCAATGTCTAATTTATTTATTTAAGTTAGATAACTGGGTAGGTAAGTTGGTCAAAGGATCTTTTTCAGTCATGATCCAGGCCAGTGGCAAATACAGTTAACATACAATTAAAAAAAAATCAGAACAACAAGTATAATACAACAGGCAATCAAATACGTAAACAAACAAAACCTGGAATACACATTTAGTTATTTATTTACTTTGTTCACACGATTGGTGGGTTGGTCCTCAGACCATTCTCAGCCATGACCTTGGCCAGTGTGGCAGTGACAAATTTCAACATAGAATAAACATAGAATCACATTTGTTAGAGATTAGGTAATAATGACCTAGTATACTAGTAGGAATATACAGCAAAAACATAATAGATATTAATGAATAAAAAAGAAAATAAGAACATAATTATATGCACAGGTTTGCAATAGTAGCATTTATCATGGCAATGAAAATGAAATTTGCACTATTTAGAAGTACATGAGGAATCTAGTCTGATATAAGGTTTGCCATATGTGATTGCTGCTCGATACTGTTTGATATAAGGTTTGTAGCCAATTTCAAAACAGCAGAAAATGCATTCATTGCTAAGAAATATAGTTGGCGGCTCTTTAAACATGGTTAAAAAAAGAGCAAACTGTACATGAAACCCTGGTTGCAGAATGAAGATTATCCAGCAGGGTGTTAATGTACAGGTAATGCCCACTGAAAAACAAGTCAGACACTTCATAGCAGCATATTAAACTGCCTTGGAACTCAGATTGTAAAGAAGCTAATGGCTGCATTTTACGCTTGTTAAGGGGGGCTTTTACTGTTTAGTGAGTGCAAAATTAAAACAAGCAGAAAATTAAAAAAAAACTAGAAATGTGTGTGACTGTATATGCACATGAAATTGACAGTGAGATCAATCCAGCCATTATTTTATGCTCCCTAAGCAGTGCTTTTGCAGTTTAGCATTAACATTAACAAAAAAAAAAAAAAAAACTGACAGAATTTCTGCCTACATTCCCTGTAGTCTGAAATTAGAATGCCTGAAAGCCACCAAATATGGAAAAGTGAGGAAAGTCTAGTAGTCAAAGGCCTGCACTCACTGCTTGAATGGAAGGGTGCAGAAAATCTCTTCAAGGAAGCATCTCCTAAGGGATCAAAGTGACCCAAGGGGGGTTTATCTAAGCCAAGTAAAAACTGTACATATGTGTGGTAGCATACAACACATTTACATGAATGAAGTAAAATAAACAATTCATTCTATTAGCACTCTGCTACAAAACAAGGAAACTTTCATTACATGAAGTACAAGCTCACTCTCAAAATGTGAGCTTCAAGCCTAGATGGCCTACTACCTACAATAGGTGTCTTGCTTTCCTAAGAGCATGTAAATAGACTTACTTTAAACTACTTTTCTTCATTTGTCTACTCATTTTGGCACTTCTGCATTTTTTCATTCATTCTTATTTTTTTTGTCCATTTTCAATTCTGACTACATTTCTCAGGGGACCTGATCAAAAAAACAATGAAAAAAAAACTGGGCTCACATAACAGAAAAACAGTATTCCAAAAATATGACACTAGATGACCAACTCTGCCCTCTGATGTTGTTTCTTCTACTCAAAGGGAAGTAGTTACTTCATCCTCTATTGTGGTAACACTCTCTCTCTCAGGTCTTCTCCCCTACAGAGGCAAACTAAGACCTTATGACTTCACTTTTTGTGAAGTAGGCTGCCATTTATACTACTCCAAAAAGCTGTCATGGTGGACACTATCTTCAGGTTTTCCATGCAAGAACTCTAAGGAGGTGATGTTAAATACATGCCAAACAAACAGCAGTGATTATTAAACTACAACAATGACAGCACAGTGACTACTTACAGTTAAAATTTAGGATGATTAGCAACTGTATTAACTAATATAAAAATGTTATGTACTTACCAGAATGTTAGATTTCTCTGGTCTTTGCCTGTACACTGGAACATCAGGACTGGTGCCTTGGGCACCTCTACTGACAGCAACAAACTCCTCACAAGCTTGAGCTCCTCCCTACACATAAATACCCTGCTGCTCCTGCAGAATCCTCCAGATCGAGTATGCCTACATTTAGCATATCAATCTATAACCATAATAGAAGGAACTTAAATGTAAGTCAATATACACATCTCTCTGAGTGTGAGAATCTGGAGGGGTAAGGTGGGTTGTTCCAGTGACCGGACACAGACCAGATAAATCTAACATTCTAGTAAATGCATAATTTGCGTATTTCTCAGGTCTTGTCCGGACACTGGAAAAACAGGACATAGTCCACAGCTAATGTTGGTCAAGTAGCCCAACAAACCTTTATGAATGGTTGCCCCATAAGATGCCCTTGTCCTAGGCATAGAGTCAAGGCAAGGGTATGAAATGAAGACCAAGTGGCTGTTGCTGCTATCTCGTTAATTGGAAGGTTACACAGAAAAGCTGTGGAAGTAGCTTGAGCCCTAATCAAATAAGCCTTCCGCAGAATGGGAAGCTTTCTATTGCAGTGTAACAGAAGGAAATAAAATCAAAAATTCATCCTGACAATGTAATCTTTTAGACTTTTATTTCCATTTTCTAAATTGTTTTTTGCTAGCCAACAGATGAACTTAAAAGGCCTTACTCTATGTAGGCAATTCATATCTGTCTCACACCTAAAAAACAAAAAAAAAATAATTTCCTTAGTAACCATTTACTCACACAATATTTCTGTCAGAGTACTCTGTAAGGATTTTTTTTCAATCTAACAACTCATTACACTCCCAAAACATATGTTCCCAGTTTAACTCTTTCTTCCCCTTCACACCTCCAACATTTGCCATCTACCAGAGGTAAAATTATTTGTAGTCTGCTTGGGGTACATAAATACCCACGTAAACACTTCCAAGCAAAAATTCTAAATCTTCTAGACTTTGTTGCATACTTGAGAGCCATACAGATGTCACCCAATGTTCTCTTGCAAATTGCTTATCCGGTCTCTCTTCCCAATCTTTTCTAACTTTCTCTGACTGATTCTTATAGTTAACTTGCAATATCTTATATGTTCTACTAATTATCCCTTTTTTCATAGCAGATTCTGTTCTAGATTCAACTAAAAATTCTACCAGAGGAGGTCTTTCACTTAGGATTCCCTTACCCATTTATCTTTGGCTATACTTGATATCAATCCCTGATCGGGAAGACAGTCTCTAGTCTGTAAGCCAATCTTCCTAGCTTCGCCCAATCCTATTACCTTTCCCTTCTCTAGTTATTTGGTCCCAATACCTTGGTTCATTTGCCATTTCCTACAACTAATTCCAGCCCCCTCTTGCCTATTTTCTGTACTCCTACTTGCAGTCATCCCTATTGGCAAAACCTAATTTCTCCATTCTCGTGTAGGCTTAGTTCTTAGAATACTTTATGCTATTTATGAATATAATATTCTGTATGGTTATTATTCTCCTTAAGGCTCTACATCCAAAATGCCACTCTCTCCTTATTTCTTGAACCTACTCTTCAATATGTTCCCTATCCACTTTGAATTATAACCTTCTGCTTGTGTTACATATATTTCAGCCTTAACTGTGTAGCTATTAAATTTCTCTTCAACTCAGGTAATTCTAAACCACTTTTTTCTTTATTGGCAGGATCAACATATCTCGCATAATTCTTGCCCTCTTCCCCTCCCAGATAAATTCTTTCACCTCTTTGTTAATTATCGTGCACAACTTCTGTTAATAAAAATATACCTGATCTTTATATAAAGCTAAAGGGACTAAAATATTTTCACTACCCATATCTTAGTATCCATACCCATAAACAAGAGCTTCCTATTTCTCATTTTTTTAATTGTCTTTTGTTTAGTCTCTCACACACATCATTAGCTGCAACAACACGCAATTTTAATCCATACTCCTAAATACTTCATCTTAACATGTCCCCATAAATACAGGTATTGCTAAATCAATTTGTGTGTGGGTACATAAAACTAAGGTTCCAGCCATAAATTATCTTCATTAATTTTATATACAAAAAAAATTCTTGAAACTGTCTCAAAATGTTCCACAACACTGACATGTCATTTTCTGGTTTTATCGGGTCTATATTAGATCAGCGAACGCTGATTGATCGACCTTATTTTAGGGAAAGTTAGAAATATCGAAGCAACAGAAACTCGAATTTTTTCCTAGGGAAAGAATTTGGTTGTCCATTTCTGTTGCTTCGGTATTTTCAGTGCTGTGGTGGAAAGTTACGGGTCGGATTCAGGTAAGTGTGTGATTGTGTAGATGTGAGTGCTAGGGTGGGTCAGGTGAGTTAGGGCTCAGGTTAGGTATGTGTGCGATTGTGTGGACATGAGGGTTAGGGCAGATTTAGGTGAGTTAGGGAGCGGGTGAGTGTGCGATAGTGACGGACCTCAGGGTTAAGGTTTGGGTAAAGGCAAGTGGATAGTTAGTGGTGTGTGCATAGTTTAGTGTAGGGTTAGGTGTCAGATTTTAGGTGTGTGTGTGTGTGTATTTCTGTTTGTTTGGTGTGCTTGTGTTGTGTGTATGTGTTTTGGATCAGCGATTTTTTTCCCTAGGAAAAAAAAAAATCGCTGATCTGACAGTTCAAGATTGTAAGCTTTCGCTTACATAAGGTCGATCAATCAGCATTTGCTGATCTAATATAGACCCGTTTTATCAGGTATAAAATATCATCAATCTGCAAATAAAGCCAACTTTTTGATTACTTTAACAATTATATCCTTGAATTTCTGATTCACTTACTTTCTTTGCCAATGATTCTAAATATAAAGCAAACAACAAAAGGAAAAGAGGACACCCCTGCCTAGTTCCTCTGTTACACAACTTATGAGAGAGGAACATTCAACTTTAATTCTTACCTCTGATCCTTCACACATCCTCCTAAATAACTATTATGTTATCAAGGATAGCAAATACTTCCATGTCCTACTCAAAATCCCAGCTTATCTGAATGCATTCCCTGCATCAAGACCCACTAACAATAGAGATATTTTCTTACATTCTGCTTCTCGGTGGATCATCAATGTTCTATTAATGTTGTCAAATGTTTGTCTCACCTCCACACATCCACATTGAACCATATCCATCAATTTTGGCAACACCTTTGTCATTCTTTTAGCTAGTATTGACATAAACACTTTATAACCATGGTTTAAAATTGAACTGGGTCTACATGAAGTTGGGTCTAACGCTCCTTTACCATCTTTGGGTAATACAGCCACCACAGCTCTCTTCCAAGCTACTGGTGCTGCTGCTTCTTTTAAAATAGTGTTAAACATAATCTTCCAGATCTTTATCACTTTCTTCCCTTCTAACTTCCAAACTTCCACATCACTACTATCTTTTCTTGGAGACTTTTCTGCAGATTCATTATATGCCACTGTTTTTATTTCATCTTCTCCCATATCACCCATTAGTTGTTGATCCTCCTCTACATTTAACCTTGGGATAATTGAGTATTCCAGAAATATTTCCATTTGTGCTCTTTTATTTCCACATTTCTCTGCTTTAGTCAATTTTTTAAGAAACTTTCCAAAATATCTCCAATACCTCAACAGGATCTTTGCTTATTTTTCTTGTAGGCTCCCTAAGTTTGGCAACAAATCTTTCTACTTTCTGCTGCATAAGTTGTTTAGTTTTTGTGTTCTAGAGTTAAAGAAATAGTTGCTAAACAACAATCTTTCTAAACTCATTCATGATATTTAGGTACTCCCTTATTCTCTTTAGTACTCTGTATTTGTACTTTTGTTTCTGAGATTCCCCTTTTTCTGCAATACTTTAACCTTTATCAGCTCCTCTATGTAATTCCTATTGTTTATTACCCATATCTTATTCTCTTTATTTCTACCCTATTTTAACTCCCATTTTCATGTTATCCCACTCACTGGATTTAGCATCTGATGATATTTCTATCATCCCTAATAACTCTTGAATAATTTCCACTTATCTATTCTTTAAATTCCTCTCTTTTTAACAGATAGGTGGGAAAGTGCCAGTGTCTCACTTTTTCTTCATTACTCTGTATTTTTATCTTAGTTTTAACTTGGTGCATGACGTGAAATAGTTACAGGATATGTGCTGAAGCTTTCAATTAAATATACATGTTCCAGTGAAATATAATGTACATCTAGTATAGCTAATTTATTGTACCTTTGGGAATAATATGTAAATTCTATCAAAAGTTCCTACTACTGAATTCACACCTTCCATGCCAAATATTTGTATATTTCTGTCAGAAATCTATCATCTTTTGTTAAATGGTCCCTTATAGATCTCCCTGAAACACATTCAAGATCGCAAATCAAGTTCCAGCCTCCACCTATAAGTAATATTTCCTGCTGAAAGTGGATTATTTCTGCCAAAAGTGTTTCAGCTCTATATTAGCAATTTCTGGTTAAATATGAATACATGCCAGTGTAATCCTCCTCCCTTGGCACTAGCCCCTAACTACTAAAAAATCTGATATTGTATTTTTCCTTTTTTATCACAACTGTAGGATCCCTAGCAATTAGTACAATTTGTACAATTATTATATTAGTATAACTGTAATAATATATTATTGCTATAATTATAATTAGTATAATCAATTAATATGATTAGCAATTAGCATGATTAGCATTTCCATTTGTCCCTGACATGTTAGATATCCAGGATGGCACAGTTGTCACCTCACAGTAAGAGGTTCCCTGGTTCGTTGGCTGGGTGCATTCTGGGTGGAGTCTGCGTGTTCTTCCTGTGTTTACATGGGTTTCTTCTGGGTACTCCAAGTTCCTACCACATTCTAAAAACATGGCTATAGGGAGGGTGTGGGTGTGTGTGTGTGTGTGTGGTGTGAAAGAACAACAGTGGCAGAACTAGCCAGCCAGCATTGTGAACCTCAGCTGCAGATGATTGTCTCTGTTGAACTGACCTGATCCCTTGTGCAAAAATGGGAAAATGGAGTTATGGATGAATGGACTCTTAATTATCTATCCTGAAATCCTTTCTTTGTGAAATTCATAGGTTTATTTCTTTTCAAATGTATCCCCAGAAGCATTCTATTTGGACTCTGCATTTCTTAAAGTAATCCAATACTTTTTCCTTTTGTCTATACATGTAAGGTCATTTACATTCCAAGACAAAATGGCTAGCACATCCATTATAATAAAACGCTACTATTCCTACCTGTTCTATATAACAGTTTTTTACTGTGCATTTCCAATTGTTGTGTTAAAAAGCACATGCTAATGTTTGACAGGCTGATCTTTTTTATACAGTTGTTTCTCCCCGTCTCCATTTGAACCTATGTTACATTTTTCAAGAATTTGCTTTTTAATGAAAACTCTCAAACAGAAAACTAAGTCACTTTCAGAACAGCCCCATTCAATAGTAACTTGGAATAAACACACAAAACCATGTTTATCTTAAAAAATGAAGTTTACACCTCCAAATATGAACTACTTCCTCAGATTGACATTTGCAACCACTGGCATTACCAAATCGAAAATTAAGGTTAGCAGTGTTAACGTGCATGTTACAGCATGTTCTCACTTACATGGATTGCTGTCTGCTCTTTTCTTATTTCTATTCCCCTCCCAGATGTGAAAAACAGGTTGTATGCTTTTAAACACACTTTTAGCCTTAAGAAAAGTGCAATCTGTACCTTTAAATAAAAATAAATTGTACACTGTTCTCTAAAATTCATTAAAATATTAAGGCTGCTAGAGATGTTGCTCTCTGTTAATCACTTCCCATAATTTCAAAACAGATGTCACTGAACTACTTGGGATTGTACGTTCAAAGTTTGAATTTCCCTCAGCAAAGAATGCCTAGAACCCTCAAGATTAATTTCTTGCACCTGCAGGTAGCTTTTTTCAATGTAAAAATGTGTGAGCAATGTAAAATTCACTAAAAACAGGATGCAGCATTGCCTTCATCTGCAGACTTCCTGACTCCCACTGAACATTTGCTAAGGGAAAAAGCAAGCTAATATCTTTGCAGATGTAAGAAACTTGGCATTTTTATGGCTTTCATTTGACTTATTTTTCAAGACCACTTGCTTACAAAAAACTCCTGTATATAACTTAAGCCACAGGCATTAAGTTAGACATTTACCCTTGTAAAAATAATATTACATGAAGAATTAAGATATTTTCTCTTGTCAGTGTACTGTTACACCCCACCCGCCCAAGATCCCAGCAGATTAACATTAAACTTGCTTTTATCCAACCTTTCCTCTCTTGTTGTACTGTACAAACCTATATTACTTGTTTAATGTAATATTTTTAACAAATACAGCAGTCACTGACAAGACTCCCACCATATTTAAAATGCCCTTGACTACATAAAACTGCTTTACTATACAACATACTTTTTATCATGAAATGTTTTGCACATTTTTTTTTTACTAAGAATAAAAAATGTTTTACTTAGTTTCTTTTTTCCCTTTTTAATGTCCTTCTAAACATTGACAATGTGGTGTATAAGCTTTACTTTCCATCCATAAGTTTAAGTCAAGAAAAATCTAGCCTTTCTCAGCCACTTGGTTCTTGCAAAGCTACATTTCACAAACATGATCGTTTCTTTATTGTCTCACATTTATTCACTAATTTCAGTGTTGCTGGTCTTCAGCCTGTTCATTTCCAAACACCAGACTCTGGTTCAAGTCCAAGGTACTCCCGATTCTATTTGTCAACTATTGTGGGTATTTTTTCCTGGCTCACAAGCATCTTCCTTTGGAACATTGGAAAAGGATTCACTGGCAAAGTTTCTCTGTGAGCTTTATTGTCAGAAGAATGAGCCACCGAGTCCCCTTCTGTTTGTGGGATCACTTTTTTGAGGGATACATTTTCTTCTTCAGCTTGTTATGCATCCAAAAATGTCTTTGATCCCCCAGGATAAAATATTCTGAAGTTAAATCTAACAACTGCCTCTCAACATTCCCTGACTGCTGGGATAAATTTGCTTTTCTTCTGCCTAGTGTACAGTGAATAATCATTTTCCACAAACATGCTGCTGTCACCAATTTTAACACATTTTTCTTCTGTCACAGTTTTGTCAGATCAACTCTTTCTGCTGTTATGACTGCATCCTTACTAATACAGGTCTTGGCTGCTTTCTCATGGCCAGGTTTAAAGCACACACTCAAAGTGGACTTTCAGTTAACAAGACCTGCTGTGGAATCCCAGCCCAGTTGCTTATTTGTGCTTTCATAAAATTAATAAAGTCTCTTCCTTCCAGTTTCTCAGGTACAGCAAAAAGTCTCAGGTTCTCTCGGTGTGGTCTGCCTTCTAACCCTATCCTTTTCTGAAACGGCTCTTCTTGAGAAGTCTCATATTCTCCCAGCCTTTTCAATTCAACCTCTGATTTTTGCAGTTTTATAAGGTCAACTGAATAGCAAGTTAAAACTACTTCTATTTTTTCCAGCCTTTTGTTATCTGAGTTGATGTACTCATTCAGTGTCTCATTTATTTTACTCATCTGAGCACATTCGATTTATTTTTTCCTGTATATTACTAGAAACCATCTCTTGTACCAAAGCTGAAGCTTGAACTGCTTTTTGCTGAACTGCAGGATTCTTCCCTATCAGTGTTTTCTCTTCACTTTTTCTAGTTGATTTTCTTTCAGGTTTCTTACATTTCTTCTTTGTTGGCATCTAGTCAGTGTACTTACTGGCCAGTGACCAAATTTTACTCAAGCTGATATCATCACTGGCTCTTTTTTCTCAAATTTTTTCACACTAGGAGAGCTGAAATTAAGCTACTGATTAGCATATAGCCATCCTGGAAGTCCTCCATGAAGCTGGCTATTTTTGGAGGTTCTTCCTGTCCAGATTAATTCAAGCCCTTTACAAGGGACCTCAGAAATAGCGTCTTAAGAGCTAGGATGGTTTCCTGAGAACTACTGAGAGTCACAAGGATAATTAATTTGTAACTTTTGTGTCAATCTTTGGTCATGATTCACAAATATTGTATGCAATCTTGCAGGAGTAGTGCAAGGCCTGAAGCACACACCTGAGCCCAATATGATTCATACTGGGCAATGTGCACAATGTTTAACATACACAACTACTAACTGTTAACTCTTCATTTTAACTAAGCTTGAGAGATTTATTTTTAAAGATTTACCATTTTGTTTTCATTTCTTTTAACACAGCAGCATCACAACTCTTTAGTTTTATGTAGATCTACAACACCTGATATCTATAGGATTAGCAAAGTGCACAGTGAACATGCTAAACAATAATTTGCCTTTTTTGACTGTAATTTCCCAACTGGTCAGCTATTATCAGAGCAGGGATGACATGGGCTGTATCTACCAGTATCTGTGATGGTATACAGTTATGAAATATCTTGAAGCAAAATGTCATGTGAATCAAAGACTATACAGTGTAGTAGAGTCGGGGAGTTACAGGAGTGCAACTGTGGATGTACAGTGAAAAAAACAGCTTAGTGCATGATGTACATGTAATGGTGATATGTCACTCAATATACTATAGCTGAGCAATACCATCATCATTACTTGGACTAAAACAACAGCTATCCTACAAACTATCAAATGGATGCAAGGCCATATCCGTGTGTGTATTACAGTGCACACAGGTGCAATTTATCAACCACACCTAGCTTGTACCACATCATTGGCATAGTTGAGCCCCTGCCAATGGGAGCTACAGATATGCTTGCTCACTTCATTAGCATACTGTAGTAATTAAGCAGACTCTGCTATAATTTCTACAGCACCCTAGCACTAGGATACATGCAAATATGTAATTTCTTTCTGTGAGCAATTAATGTGCATTTCCTTTTGAATAACAATGTTTTCGTAGCAAAAACAGAGTATTCAAGGCTTACAACTAAAGAATGTAATGTGGTTAGAAAACTGTTTTTGTAAAAAATGACAATAAACATCTTTAAGAATTTACCTGAAAAGACTGTTTAATCATAAAATAATAATAGTCTGTGATGAAAGACATGCTTGTGCTGAATAATTGAATTCTACCTGCTTAGCATTTAGAGACATGTGCTAACAGATGTGTAAAAGAATACCTCTGACTTTATGAAAATTAAGTGACAAGAAGTGAGGTTATGATGCACTGTAGACCATTAGAAGTACTACCTCACTGTAGAAATTTTTGGAATAGTTTTTATAAATTACTAATAATTTAATACGGATATTCTTTAGGTAGTGCCTTAGTTTAAACTATATAATCTTAAATTCTGTAATTAATTTGAGCATTTGTAATATCTCTGGCCACCCTGACAAAATGTGGAAGATAGAGAATCCCTCAAAATTCAAGTAAAGCTTTGCATACCAAATAACTGATTTTTCTTGAGTCCCAACTTCTTACACTATATAAGCCACAAAAGCAAAGCAGACAGCAGGGTAAAGGGTGCATATTATGCACCGCCCTGTCAGCCAGAGGTATCCTATTGTATGCAGCCTGTAACAGGTTGATTTTTATTTATGAATCGCCTTACTGTCATGGTGCTGTACTTCCACTAACACGTGCAACCCATATTTAGTACTGTGTGCAATGTCTATAAAACCCTAGACCCAATTTTAAGCTTGTTCCTCTGCTTTCAGTCAAAGTGAGGCCTAAGACGATACTGGAACATTCGAAACTTGTTGTTTGCTTCCTTAAAACAAGACATGTTCCTCAGCCAGGCAGTTCTTCCAATTATTACTGCTGAAGCAACTGATCTTAATGATGCATCAACTAGATCATATACAAACCATGACATTTATACTTCTAGTCTGTCTGCAGAGTTTATATAGATACTATATCCTCTGTGTCACTTTAAGGTAAGAACAATATTGTTCAAAAAATATGCCCCAGTACACTGAATAAGGTAATGTACGGACTTCCCTGCTAAGGCAGCACTTGTGTACATGTTTTCATAAGTGTATTCAGCATTCTGGAGTGCAATTAGGTGGCAAAGCAGATCTTGCTGGCTAGATCAGAACCAGATAAACAACTCTGCTGAAAGGCTTGCTGTCAAATTTTCTGAATGCCAAATTTTTAAGCAAGTGTACTGCATCTTTTTATCTGCATCATTTGGGGCTGTGCCCTGGGAATATATATATATATATATATATATATATATATATATATATATATATATATATATATATATATATATATATATATACACACACACACACACACACACACACACACACACACACACACACATACACAGGTCTACTATTTCCTATCGAAAGCTCATGTTTTCAAAAAGGAAAAGTACAAACCCATTTACGCGAAAGTGCACTTTCGCGACCAGCAATATTATAAAAAAAAACACTACAAAGTCATTTTTGCAGGGGGGCAAGCCCCCACCCACCCGCCACACCCCTGCTACTTTATTTATTTATTTTATTTTACATTCATTTACCAGGAAAGACCGACTGGACACATGTCCTTTTTCAGAGGAGGCCCGGGGAGAAAAGCTCCAATTAACAGAATACACACAAGGAACAATATGTATACATATAATAAAAAACAGATATACAGTGTAACGTATAAATCACACAAAAGACTCTAAATATGCATTAAGATGCCCTAGTAGTAAAAAAAAAAAAATATATATATATATATATATATATATATATATATATATATATATATATATATATATATGGATCTCCAGGTCAGTACATCGACAAGTGAGAAGATCGACATCCACTTCTCCGACACGAAAACACCGACACATGAAATAATCGAAACTGCAAATCAAGGACATTCCCTCCTCCGACAAACAAGGACTAAGTAATACAATGATCGTAACACATGCATAACACTGCCACACTTACTAAAACATGGTAGGCATGATTAGCGAAATTTAAACCTGTTACCTGTTAAACTAAGGTTTCATTCTCATGTTGTTGTTGTCTTTCGGCTTTTCCCAGTTAGGATAGGGGTCGTCACAGCAGAACTCCAGTCCGCTAATGATTGGCAGTAGATTTTCATGGTGCCGAGTTGCCAGCTCGACGCCCAACCTTCAACGAAGGCACACCCATTCACGCATGTCTTTCAGAACGCCACTCGACCCACGGGAAGGACATGCAGACTCCACACAGAAGGCACTCCCCACACACTAGCTGAGAATCGAACGGGAGAACCTCTTGCTGTGAGGCAACAATGCTACCGCTGCACCATGCATCTCAAATGCTATTATTCAGGCAGAGTGCTATGACTTTAGCACTCAGATTTAGCCTTGTACCTCCTAGAATTACTGAAGCTGTACATAAAGTCAACTTTTTTATGGGTACATGTTTCATTAAATAAATAAACCAAAGCTACAAGAAGATTTTCAATCATTAACCATGTATGGTATTGCATATAAAGACCTTCTACTGTGAAAAATAAGAAAGTGTCCTTTTTTGATTCCTTGCTAAGATTTGTAATGGCCTGTGCTGTGATATTTAATGTTCAGTGGTTGATATGTATGTGCTCATGAAGTGGCTATAGATTAAGGACAAAAGAGCCCAAAACATTTATTGAAAGAGAGTTCATGCATACAGTTATTACAGAAATCAACATGAATAATTTTTTTGCACTCACAAAAATCATAAATAGCTTACTGCTTAGCAGGAAATTTCTTACCCACATTTCTCCCAAGTGGGATTAACCCAGTCAACAAAACACAGCTCAGCCAACTAACCATTTAAATCTACGATTCTGTTTGCTTTTTTAACTGAGTAGATACGCTGATCCTTTATGGACCCTTTTTACCACTTAGGGAATGTGTTAAAATCAAAGTCAATCACAATTAACAGCAAAACTAAACTTGAAAAAAGGAACTATATGGTAAGTCTGAGGTATTAATCCAAGGCAGAGTTATCTCTTAGTACATCTGAGTAATATAGTAGCAATTTTGGGTCTTACATTAACTTCACATAGACACTAACCAGAGGTCAGGACTGAATGTACTCCTGAGATGACTGCACTGCCAGCAACCAGAATACAGTTAGACATAAGAGTACCAGAGGGTCAGATGGAGAAGACTGGGGTTGTGGAAAAATCAAGCATTGAGTAGCCAGTTTTGCTTTCTTTGCCTTGTGGTGGTGCCTGTTAGGAAAGATGTGCATCCACTACAGGCAGACAACATCAGAAGCCAATGTCAGGTATCAGCAGAGGCGCATTTAAATTTAAATATAGGTGTTTATCAATAAAGCACTACAAACAATAGTAAAAAGAATATAAACAAATGTACAACAATAAAAGGAGTATAGTAAATAAAATGAAATAAACAGGGAATAAAAAAAGCTGTTTTTATGGGCTATTACAAAAACCTGGGTCAAACGTAGGATTTATGAAATGCATGAAAAAAGCCAATGTGGTATCTGATTCCAGAGGTGTGAAGTCCGTTACACAAAATTTCATATGACAGAGGATTCAAGCAGCTCTACAGGAACTGCCAGCAACCCCAAGATGGAAGAGTACAAAGTCTGTGATGGACAGTAAGTGTTAACTGCTTTAAAATAAGACAGACCCATGGCAATGAAGGGAAAAACATAAAAATTTTGAATATTATGTGAATGCAGGCAGGAAGCCTGTGCATCTACTGCAGTACAAGAGTAACATATTTGCAAATAAGTGAACCAGTAAGCAACCAAGATGCAGTTTTACATGAGCTGTAACCAGTTGGCTTGGGTACTCCTATGAAGTGTCTGCATATCCTCCCTGTGTTGATATATTCCTTACATATAGAATTCCCTGGCATGGCTGCCTGATGTCTGGCCAGTATACCAAAGCTTACTGTTGCTCTAAGGTACACCGAATGTCAGCCGTATGCTCCCTGCATAGCGCAGGGCATAAAGGTGACGTTCAGGCGTACCATCCTCAGAACTGATTACGCCAGTAGGAACATCAGTCTAAGGAAACCCAATGGGTAACCTGTATATTCAGGCGGGAAAAGGAATAGGGGGAAGGAAGGAGGGAGGGAGTGAATATTGCAGCAGTGAAAGAAAGGACATCTACTGTTATGGTAACATTTTACACAACTATGTCCCTACATTCACTGCTGCAATATTCCTCAAGTATGGGAGTGCGCCAAAGCCCAGGAAGAAACTTGGGAGGAGGAAGGAGCAGTAGAGCCCTCTATGAAACCACGAAGAATGGCTCTAGCAAGACCAGCCCTAGCTCTAGAAATACCATCCAACTTGTAGTGCTTGATAAAAGTATCCACAGAAGTCCAGGTAGCTGCTTGAAGAATAGAATTAGTATCTAACCCCTTGAAAAAAGCACCAGAAGAAGCCACAACTCTTGTAGAATGAGCCTTAACAGAAGAAGGAAGGCTCTGACCATGCAAAGTATAACAAAAAGAAACAGCCTTTGAAATCAAAGAAGAAAATTTGCTTGGACACTGCTAATCCTAAGGACTTAGGATGAAAAGAAAAAAAAAAACAACTGATCAGCTTTTCTAATAGCTTTAGTTTTATCCAAATAAATTCTGAGTTGTTTACGCACATCCAAAGTATGCAGCACCCTCTCACTGGCAGATTGCTGAGAGAGGGGAAAAAAGTAGGCAAATGAATAGACTGATTAAGTGACAACTCTAACTACCTTAGGCAAAAAAGAAGGATAAGTACGCAAGGACACGCTGTCCTTATGAAAAATCAAAAAACGAGAACAAGCTATAACAGCTTGCAACTCAGACACCCATCTGGCAAAAGTAAGGGCCAACAAAACAGACTTTAAAGAACAATGTTCTAAGGAAGCTGAAGCAGCAGTCTCAAAATTAGCTCGAGTCAACTTCTTCAAAACAAAATTAAGATCCCAGGTAGGAGGAACAGGCTTCCTGGGAGGTCTAATATTAAGGACTCCCTTATTAAATTGTTTAGCTTCAAATCTAGAAGCTAGAGGAGGAAATAAAGGAAGACCAGCAGAGATAGCTGATACATAGGCCTTAACAGAAAAAGCAGGCCAAACCAGCATTAAGCAACTCACAAATAAGAGAGAACCACAGGAACATCCACAGCAAGTGGGTCCAGGTTACAACAGACACCAAATATTCATTTGGATAAGTAGGATTTCAAACTAGTAGGTTTCCAGGCCTCCTGCAGGACATGCCGAAAAAAGGTGTCTATATGTTATCAAAATTCTATCACCCACAGTGTCAGTTGAAGCGTGGACAAGTGGGAATGGATGAAAGATCCCTTGTCTTGTGTGAGGAGATCCATCATGTGAGGTAACTTGTGATGACTGCCATTGGCTAGATGCAGAAGTAGAGGGAACCAGCGCTGTTGCGGCCAAATGGGAGTCACCAACAAGATTTTGGGACCGTCTTTTGAATCTTGAACAGGACTTTTGGAATGACAGGAAGGAGAGGAAATGCATAAAGAAACATCCCCTTCCAAGAAAAAGTGAGGGCATCCACCTTCCAAACCAGAGGACCTGGGATTCTGGCACAAAACACAGGAAGTTGTCTCTTCAGAGGGGAATCAAATTGATCTACTTGAGGAGTACCGCCATTGGTGGACAATGTCAAGAGAAACATCCCTGTGAAGCATCCTTTTGTGAGACTGAGTTAAGGACCTACTCAGAGTGTCTACCACAATCTTCTGATCTGAAGGGATATAAACTGCCTGAAGAGTCACTTGATACTTGACAGCAAGATTCACACCAGAAGTGCAAATTGGAAAAGAGGATAAGATCTTATTCCTCCATGTTTGTTTATACACCACATCACTGTGGTATTGTCTGTGAATACCTTGAGAGGCCCCGGAGAGAAAAGAGGATGAAAGGCCTGAAGAGCCATCATAAGAGCACTCATCTCTTTGACACTGATGTGCTTCTTTTGCTGAAAAGGCGACCAAACACCCTGCACCTTCAGTGAGCCAAATGTTGCTCCCCATTCCCAAGTCTGAAGCGTCTGTGAACAGTTCCTGAGAGCAAGTTGAAGCCACACTGACTTCAGAAACCACTGAAACTTTCTCATGTGAAGTTTAGCCAGAGGGAAAATCAGAATGGTGGATGCCATGAAATCCATAGCTCTCAGAAACTCCCTGGCTGTAATGGAAGCCACAGGAAGACTTTGAAAGAAAAAAAAAATAAGAGTTAAAGCCTTTGGAGGAGGCAGGGATGCCAGACCAGGCAGTCTGAATCCTGCAACCCAGAAAAACATGATCCTGAAAAGGAGTCAGATATGACTTTTTGAAGTTTATTGTGAATCCTAGGCTCTGAAGAAGGGAAATGGCAAAAATGAAGATTTTGGAAAAGGATCTCTGGAGAGGATGCCTGAATTAGCAGATCATCCAAGTACAGAAATATTTGGATCTCTTGAACCCTGCAAAAAAGCACTCACAGGAGCTAGGCATTTGGTGAATGCCCTTGGGGTGGTAGAAAGGCCAAAGGGCAAAGCAGAGAACCGAAAATGCCAGGAAGCAACAGAGAAATGCAAAAACTTCCTGAAAACAGGATGGATCGGAATATGAAGATAAGCATCCTTGAGATCCAAAGACACCATACAGGCCCTGAGGGAGCAAGAGAGGAAACAGTCTGAAGGGACAACATCCAAAAGGATGGCACCTTAGAAAAAAGTGTTTAGATGAGACAGGTCTAGAATTGTTCTTTAAGTACCCTCTTTTCTGGAGTAAAATCTCTTCCCCCTTTGGGACACAGGTACCTCTTAAATAGTACCCTGAGTCAAAAGATCTCAAAGAACCTCGGGGGGGGGGGGGGTTGTACTCCCAAGGAGGCTGAGGAATGCCCACAAAAGGGAGATGGGATTTCCACACCATGAAGTACTCCAGTGAATAATGGACAGAACCCAAGAATCCTGAGGAATCTGAAGCCAAACAGGAAGAGAAAGAGAAAGAGGAATCTGGCTGGGAAGAGACAGACAGTCATACAGCACCTGGTTTATCAGGAAAGGAAGGCTTCTGAGTCCCTGAAGTCTGACTGGCCTTAGCAAGAGCAGTCTGTTTGCTATTCTTTTTACCCTTGGTAGGAGGGCAAGATTGCTTGCAAACAAAATATGGCTTATTGGAGTAGTTTCTCCAAAATTTAGGCACAGGAGAAACAAACATGTTTAAGCTCCTGTAAACCCTTCTCCTTATCCTAAAGGGACATAGACAAACAAACAGCTACTTCCCCAAACAAAAGTTTACTATCCAGAGAAGCATCCATCAACTTAGTCATAATATCATCAGGTAAAGGCTGAAGCCTAAGCCAAGAATACCGCCTCATCACTGAGCCAAAAGCAGCCCTAGAAGATGCATCTACTGCATCATAACACTTGATAGAATGACAACCCACCTGACTGAAAGTCCCTAATAAAGAAAGAGAAGTTGTTCTACTCTCAGAGTCAGGAAGATAGGAAATATACTGACAAGCCTGAGAAAGGAGAGCCAACACATACCTGGACATATGGGTCTGATAATTAATAGCCCTAAAGGTCAGAGTACCTGAGGTATAGACCTTCTTACCTAGCCTTTGCATGGTTCTGCTGTCTTTGTCAGAAGGTAGTAACTTGGGTGAAAGAAGCAAATGAGAGGGCATGTCAGAGGCGAGAGACAGACACCACCAGAGGGGTCAGCAGAAGGACATTTATACAAAAAATTACAATCCTCAGGCACCCTATAAAATCTAGCAGGCTTCTTGGGAGCTGGGGGCAGAGAATCGGGAGCTTTAGATGCATCAGAAAAGCATCCAACAAAGCAGCCAAAACAGGAGGAATAGCAGAAGGTTTCGGAGCTTCCAACTGTAGCAACTCATAGTACCTCTTATGGATGTCAGTGACCTGAGTACAGTCCCCCTTTAAAAAAAAATCCATCATCCTAGAATTTGTATCCCCAAAGAACATTTCTTCAAAAGGAGTATCAGGACTATTAGATTCCTCCTCTTCTGACCCATAATACAAAGGAGAAGGTATTTGAGTAGAACAAGTCAAGGATTCCTCATCAGAATAAGACACCTCCCCAGAAGAAACCTGTTCCCTGAACCTTTTAAAGGGAGTAGGAGACAGAGGGAGCTGGAACAGAAACCTCTTGAGGAGGTTTTAATGCCATTAAAGCATTCAAGAAACCATGAGTAAAGGCCTGCCACTCACTCTGTGGATCCCTAGAAGCTGAAGAAACATGCTTAGCTTTTTTTTTTTTTAAAGGAACATCCGCCCTATAAAACTTAGAAGGCTCTGACCCCAGATGGCATTCAATAAACTTCCTCCCTAACTAGAATCTGTGGAACACACCCTAGGTCTCTCAGAAATAATCAACTGTGGTTCCCCCTGAACGTCTGAAACGGGTGCCTGCAAAGCCTCATCAGACATCCCTAGAAGCTGAAGAAACATGCTTAACTTTTTTTTTTTTTTTTAAAGGAACATCCGCCCTATAAAACTTAGAAGGCTCTGACCCCAGATGGCATTCAGTAATCATAGTAGGAACTTCCTCCCTAACTAGAATTTGTGGAACACCCCCTAGGTCTCTCAGAAATAATCAACTGTGGTTCCCCCTGAACGTTTGAAACGAGTGCCTGCAAAGCCTCATCAGACGTGCTGCAAGCCGGATTCTCGCCCCCCAACCTGCTCACGGCAGAGTAATCCAACAAAGCTGGGCAAGCCTCCAGGTTTCACCAGCCTTAGGAGAAACACCCAGCAGAGGATAGACAGGGGAAGATTCTGGTCTTAATTTTTTCACCTTCTTCCCTAACGGCTGACAATATGTGTGGGAAGTTCCTTCCACTGTATTTTTAACAAGAAGCTTAAAACGCTAGTTCTCAAGATATGAAGAAAGGGAAGAAAACCTACTACAAATGTTTTTCGGTATGAACACTTGACAAATTGAACAGGATGTATGGTCGTGAAAACCTCATAGGCAGAAAAGACATTTATCGTGGTGATCTTTATGGGGAATCTGTCTCCTGCACTGGCATTTACCCTTCCTGAATGACATTAACCCCCAACAGCAATAAAAAAGCCAAGGAAAAAACAAACCGCAACAGGGTACTTACCTCCAACAGTTGGAACATAGAACAAGACATAGGTGTTCACCGGAGAACGAAAATGCAATCAAACTGGCAGAAGATGGGCACAGGCGAACAGACCACCAATTGGAAGTGTACGGACTGGCTGCAAAGAAGCTCTGAGGATGGTACACCTGAACATCACTTTTAAGCCCTACACTATGTGAACAGCGTATGGTATACTAGCCGGATGTCGTTCTTCCACAGCAGGGCATCCCATATGCAAGGAATACTACAGCAGTGAATGTAAGGACATAAATAAATACAATCTCACTCTCAGGTATTCTGTAAACCTCACTGGGAAGTCCTGTGCTTAACACCACAATAACTGCCTCCAGAATTAGGACATCCAGTACGCATATATGGCAAGTCACAATCCACTGGACTGAGATGCCTGAATCTGTTTTCTCTCAAACAAATAATCATGTGTGGTGTGCAGAGGATGTATTAACAGTACTTTGCTAATAGCAATTGTGACTATCCTACCTTCTAACTAATTAACTCTCATTACAGGCAGCTAAATAAAATGAAATGATACAACTGAGGTTCAAAACCAAGGAAAACAGAAAAACAAGCATAACAGTTTTTAATTCTTTTTTTTTTTTTTTTTTTGGTGGGACTCAGACTCCAGCTTACAAACTGCTGCTGTAAAGGCAGACGTGAGATGTTACCTTTGCGCATCCATAAGAAATTAAAGTCATATAAAAATCCCTAAAAGATCAAAACATAGCACCACTGTGTAAGATGCGCCATCAGTGATCCAGAGCCACATATTTACACAAAGCTAGATTTACTTTGCTCTTTTGAACACTTTACATATAGCTCCCTTTTATGGAAGAAACCATTTGCATGGTTGCCTCTAACTTTCTTGTCCTGCTTACTCATTTGCAAATCATGTCAAAAAGTCAATACTGATCCTATACAAAAATAAATAATGTGTTTCTAGAGCTGGGCAAATGACATTAGTTGCTCACCCACCATAGTCAAACACCTGGTCAAAATCAGCAGATTGTATACTCAAATTATTAAAAAAAAAAGTTAATGCAGCCTCACTGTTATAGAAAAAACTCTCCCTCCCCTTATTCTGTGGAAGTGTCAGAGAGAGGAATATCGAATAATCTCACAATGGAGAAGGCTAATGAGAGAAGTAGTATAAATAAAACACCCTTTCTCCTCTATTACCAGTCACCATAGGGGTGCCCCAAGGTTCCATACTTGGGCCCCTTCTCTTTCTTATTTTTACCAATAACCTGAATACTGCCACTCAACATGCCACCATCATCCAGTCTGCTGGTGATTCCTCTCTTATCTTTTCAGCCCACTCCTTCAATGAACTGCAAAATAAAATGCAAAAATCTTTCCAAGACGTTGAAAATTACCTATCCAATCATAGACTCATTCTTAACCCAAATAAGACCAAGCTCATGTTCTTCTCCAACAAAACATCCAAGCTCAGCACAACACCCCTCTCCATACACTCCTCCAATGGGACAATGATCAAACCCCACCAATCAGACCAAGCTGCTTGGAGTTACAATAGATGATTCTCTAAATTTGATAAACATACATATGCCTTGCAATCGAAAAAGTTAACTCCAAACTTGGTGCTCTCTACAGGGTTAAGCCTCACCTTACACAACAAGCTAGACTTGCCACAGATAGATCCACTTGCTATCCACCCTCCTGTACTGCTCTCAGATCTTTACAAATCTATCCAAAGCTGACCTAAATAAATTAGAATCCTTTTTTTATTGTATAGCATGTTTTTAAAGCTTGTTTTTAAAGTTGCTTTAAAAGTTACAAACTTGCTATTGTGCTTGTAAGACCTTAATTGTCCAATTTACTTAATTACTTGATTAATTGGCATCAATATTTAAGCCATCTGAGTGAAGTAAGTGTTGGTCTGATGAAGTTTCAACACTCTGTCAAACGAAAAACGCTTAACCATTAAACTTGGATTTTATTTGTGTCTACCTGCCGTGTGTTACCTGGCTCGCCTCAATTTGTTTGTTTTTACTAGTTTGTTTGTTCTTCGTTTTTATAAATTAGAATCATGCTATAACAAAATAGCTAAGCTTGCTGCCAATCAGCCCCATAAAATACATCACTGTTCAGTTATCCGTCAACTCAACTGACTGGAGCTTCCCAACCTGTTAGTGTTAAGACAACTTTCTACTGCCCATAATATCATTTACAACCCTGAAGACTGTCCAACATAATAGGAATTTCAATCTGTTTAACTGACATGTCTGAATCATGCAAGAATCAACTGAGTATTTGGAAAATCAAAACCAAGAAAGGAGCCTAAGAGTCAGATCTGTAGCAGGGGGAGCCTCTGGGTGTCAATGAGAGAGTATCTAGAACTTAATTCTCTACAGTAATAATAGCAATTACAGCTAGGAAACAAATCGGGTCTAATTCACTTAGTCGAACAGTCATTTTAGCGAACACCTATTTATCTAACCCTTTTGAGCGAAAGCTCACTTCAGCGAATGATCGTTTCAGCAAACTTTCACACAGGGAAAAGAATTAGTTGGCCATCATCAAGAATATACACTTTCCCCAATAGTGCGATCTCGGAGTTTCTATATTTAATTGGGGGGGGGGGCAACCCCCCCAGGATTTTTGTAAGGTTTTTTTATCTGGTTGGTAACTGACCTACTAGTGTTTTTCCCTGTGTGACGGTTTGCTGAAATGGTCATTCGTTGAAGTGAGCTTTCGCTCAAAAGGGTTCGTTAAAATAGGTGCTCACTAAAATGACAGTTCAACTAAGTGATATAGATCCAACAAATCAAACAGCAAAGGCATTTTCCAAAATATTAAAGATATTGACAATCCCCTTTATTCTTTATGAATGCTAGTATTTACTTAAACCTACTACTAATCCACTTTACACAGTTACACTGTCGCCCAGACCCTGTCCCTATGGTATGAAAAGATAGTGCTTTACATCCTTATAGTAAAAGCAGCATTAGCAGTAGGGCTACTTTAAATAAATAAAATAAAAAAACACTTAATTTGCTAATTATGTAAGGTGAGTCCATTCATAGTTTTGAAAAGAATAACAAATTTGCTGTTCTTCCAACCACTACAGCTTTTTTTGCGTCAAGCATTTACATTTCTCATCTCCTTAAATGACTACTTTGGATCTCTCGATCATCTGCCCTGGCTCCTTGGCATTATCATCACCAATAGCCAGCACTGCCTGGCAGCCCCAGCTTCATGGGAAGCACAGCATTCAGCTACTCTCTCAAACAGCCAAAAAATAGGGCTCTGATGATAAGAGATTAGAGGAATGGTGACTTTTGTCTGCAAGCTGTCCAGAGCTTCCAGTCAGTAGTAAATGGAAAGAGCAGTGATGCCAAGCACAAGGCTCACACACTTCTGCAAGCAGTAAACAATGTCAACCCTTCTCCTTTCACTGGGTGGCTCTATTCAGGATAGTAGAAGGAATAACAGGATTAGTAACAAAAAAAAAAAAAAAAAAAATACATAAGCCAAATATGCTACCAATACATGTAACCCTGTATGAACTGCAGAAGGCAAATCTAGGCACACTGCGAGAACTGAGAACAACATTCTTGGCTAACATCAATGACTGAAATAATATTGACTTCATGAGCTTTATTTATGCCCTGACTTAGGAATGGGGCCTATTCTCATAAAGGGATGTATAAAAAAACACCACTTGCAGAAATTAACCAATGGCACTGGGACATCTAGCTTGGCCACTGCAATTTCCCCAGAGGTTATACGTGACCACAGAGTTACTGAAGTCGAACGGTACAAAAAGTAAAGCTCAATCATCATTCGGAAAAGGAAAAAAAAAACCCAGCTGCATTCTTAATGTCAAGTGTAGGACTTTAAACTCTGTAATGTTATATTTAATCTCCAGTTTTCCCTATAGTGCTTGTGTTTAAAGGATTAATGGTTCATTAAACAGCCTGAATACAACATACCAGATCATTCAGGCAGTGCAAAGTCTCTCATGTTTCACTATGGTTCTGTTGCTATTTTAAATCTCTCCTATGAAGCAGTTGAAACCAGAAGTCCACCACAAACCACTGTATCCAAGGAAGTAGAACAAGATCAGACAAGCATCAGAAAAAGTTGTGCATTACATGTGAAAATGCAATTGCATGTCAAAAGGTTAAATTGAGAGCTAGATACGCATTTAAACAAGGTACTTCAAAAAGAGGATTAAACAAATAACACTCTGGACAGGAAATTTTTAAATAGTACATCAGCTTCCTAATGCCACCACTTGACCTTAACTTTACAAGTATTTTTAACCAATCAATACTGAGACTGTATTACAATAAAGGCATAAACCAGGGTTCTTAGTCTGTGTCATACTAACTTGCATCAGTGTCCACCTTCTGCCATCTAGGCACTCACATTGCAGATTCCTCCATTCAGTAAACTGTAGGTACGTAACCCCCTTAAGTCTGTTAAAACACCAGTGGCATGTTAAACTACCACCTAGAAAGGCAAGCCACAGCCTTTTCAATTAGCACAGCCTACTCCTTAGGAAAAAACATGCTTTTTGTACAAAAATGGCCACAGCACTGTAGTACTGACTGACCATAGCATTTGCAACACACAAAGTTCTGCTTATGTGGAACTGTTCACCAAAACCCTATACAAGTATATTAATAGCTGCAGAAAAGCAGCTGTACCCACCAGGAAAACATACAGAACCAAGTAAAAAAAACAAGCCATCTTGGTTGAATCACATCACCAATGGGCTGTATAACAGGAGAAGGAAAGTCATGGCAAAAATTAAGAGATGTAGCACCCAGCAGGATAAAAGCACTTGCATCAAACTAAATAAACAAAGTCTACCAAAGCCAAAACTGAGGTAAATTTGGCCTCCCAGACCAAGGACAACTACAAGACGTTCTTTAGCTATGTCCACAGCTCAAAGGCAATACACAATTGTATGCAGAGCTTATTGTTAATGGAGCCACCTATACTGATCCAGAAGATATAGCAAACCTACTAGCAGGCAAAATCAGCTCTAAGTTTACCCCCCGCCCTCAACCTCCGCTCAGGAAATACCATCAAATATAACTACTACTATCACTAAGGAACCGCTCCTCAATGCTCTCTATATGACAAATAGCACTACATTGAAGGGCCCTGAGAATATCCCAAGATCCCTTCTAAATAGCATGAAAGATGACATATCAGGACCTCCAGAATTGCTATTTAACTGTAGCCTCCAAACTGCCTTCATGCCTCAAGAATGGCAAACAGCAACAGTCATCCTCTGCACAAAGGTTGGCCATCTACAGACCTTGGAAACTACAGACCCATAAGTCTCACTAGTTTCATATGTGAAGCCATGGAAAGAATTATCACGGAAATTATTAATAATGACATAGGAAACCTCCAAACACTGGACCCAACCCAATTTGGTTTTGTCAAGGGCAGCTGATACCTACTCATCTTGATGGACTTTTTTGAGAAGATCACCAAAGCAATGGATAAGGGCAAAACAGTTCACAGTGCCTACCTTGACCTGTCCAAGACATCTGACACAAAGACATCTGACACAACATCCCACTTAAACACTGTTGACAAACATAAGAGGTTAGGTACAAATCCTTCTGTCATCCAGTGGATAGCCAGCTGGCTCACAGATAGGAGCCAGGAAGTTAGAACTGGGGAATCCACCTCTACAAAGAGGCCAGTCACAAGTGGAGTCCCTCAGGGTTCAGTCCTGGAACTGTTCCATTTTGGCATTTACTTCTCTGAAGTCAAGACCAATATCAAGGGACTCTGGCTAACCAAATTTGCAGACTATTGCAAATTAGGAGTAGTCAAAAGAATCCCCCACTAATACTAATGCTCTCCAGAAACAGCTGACAGACAAATAACTTGTGATAGAGCCATGGACTAAAACTAAATGCCATGAAATGCATAATAGTATCCTTTGGGAAGTCATCTACTCCATAGAAATCATACTGGCAACACAGCCGTAAGAGTCAACCTAGCAGTCAGGGACTTGGGGACACACACAGGCAGTAATCTAGCATTTGATCATCACATGTCATGTTTCCAGCACAGAGGAAATCATTCTATGTTGTGCAACTTACAAACATAGTTATGTCCAAGGAGGTCACTGTTCCATGGTATTCAGCATTGTCAGACCTATCATCGAGTATAATGCTCCCTTTTGTATGAACCTAACCAGGCACATCAAACAACTTGAACCACAGAGGTTCCTCACTAAAAGGATACAGCACATAAATAACATGTCCTAGTCAGTCTGCCTCAAAGCCTTAGCCCTGTATTCTGTCTCCTACACACTCCTGAGGGGAGATCTATGTCTGGTGTACAAGGCATTGTCAGACCTAACCCTGATGGACCTCCTGCATATCCACAAAACAAACAGCACCAGAATTACTCATTCTAAAGACTTAAACCTAGTCTGTGATATAAACAGGACCTACTGGTTTGTATCCCAGAGAATACCCCTTCTCTGGAACAAGCTCCCCATCCATATGAAGCAGAGTTCCTCCCTAAAACAATTCAAGTTTAATTTGGACAGTTAGATGAGGAACAGGAACTTCATCCCTGGTTTGGCATGTATGTCTCTAACGGACACAGGCAGCCTGTAAATGGTTCATCTCCCAAGCCTCTGCTTATGCTTATCAAGGTTACCAGAACTTGTCACACATTTGGGATGCATGGCTACGCTTAAAAAGGCCCTAGTGGTCATTAGCCTAGTACATACCTATGAACCAGTAAGCAGAGTCCAGGCAATGGATTTAGGTCACAATAAGTTAGGGAAGTTGCATAAGGGATACTCCTCCCAATGGTAAGGGGGGCAAGTTCAAATTGTGTAGAACAGTGACAGTGGTAAGGAGGCAAGTTCAAGTTGTGTAGAATAGTGACAGTGGTAAGGGGGCAAGTTCATGTTGTGTAGAATAGTGGCATGAACACAAAAGGTTCCATGTCAATATGCTTGTGAGCAACTAAATGCTGTGACGCACATGCGCTCACACAAACTAACCTGCACTTTTGAACTCGGGTTTGAAAATCCTTATTACTTTGCTGAGACACTCTCACCAACTGCTTTTAATCAGTATGTTTGCAAGGGTTATCAGCTGAAAAAAATCAGAAGTAATGTTTCCTACATTATTCTAATACAGCCTGCATTCTATCACAGAAATGTTTTATCACCATAACAATGTTCCACATAAAGAGTGAGAAAATATACAAGATTAATGGCAAACATGCTACTGCTAGTTCTGGTGGAAATAATGATTCAGAAACCATCCTGTAGTCAGTGGGACTAGGATGGCAGAATCTTCTCATTACCAGATCAGTCAATGCTAATACAGCAATGTGCTAATCTACAAGAACTGCTGCCACTGGACACCAACCAAGAATATTCAGCTCGATATAAAGCAGTGGGAAACACAATTATAACAATGTCAGCAGTCCAGTGAGAATAATGCTATACATTCCAGACACTACTCTGCCCAAACAAGGGAGAACTTCTGTCTAGGAGAGACATGTCTTCAAATAAAGTTATAAGAGATCTGGGGGACACAGGTCGGCAGTAACCTCTCCTTCAACCACCACATTGCCACTGTGGGCAGAAAGTCCTTCTATGTAGCACATCTCATTACCAAGGGTTTTGCTTCCAGGAACAAAGAGGTCATCATCTCTCTTTCTACTCTTCCCTCATTAGGCCAGTCATAGAGTATAATGCCCCATTTGGCATGTAGCTCACTAGACGTGCAACAGCTGGAGAGGCCACAAAAGTACCTCACAAAGAGGATCCTAGGCCTCAAACACGTCCTACATGGACAGACTCAAAAAAATTCCAGCTTTTTCAGTCTCATATCATCTACTAAGAGGCAATTTCTGCTTGATTTACATAGCCATGTCTGACCCAGCTCTGTTAGAAATGCTACATCTAAAGAAATCCTAATCCCTCTGTACCACATACTCCAGAGACCTCAACCTCATTACCACAATTAATAAAACATGCTGGAGGGACAGATTCATAACCCAGAGACTGCCCATGCTCTGGAATAGACTTCCCACACATGTCAAGCAAAGCACCTCACTGGCCCTCTTCAAGAGAAATCTTGATGAGTGGATGGGAAATAGAAAGTTCACCCCAGGAATCACTCCAGTGGCTCTACTCGATAGAGGCACTGGGAACTAATGTCAGGCGGCACAATGCCAGGGCACTTCTATGGGCTAGGCTTGTAAAGGCTCCAGGGCCATTAGAGTAGTACACACCTATGAACCTAAGTAATTGTAGAATTACAGCCTTGGACAGAAAAACAACACTAATCTGTATTTTTACAGAAAGTGCATCAAGTTCTTAACCAAAATCAAATAATGGACAGCATTTTAAACATTACAGGAAACAAACAATGATCAAAAAGCAACAGCATTACCATCTGAACTTACATATTCAACAAGGCTATAATGAACTGCGGATAATTACAAAGAAACAATGACCATAGGCAACCCAACTTGGGTCAAACAGCATGTTTACTTATGAAAACTACACTACTTTTGCAGCTGCTGGTGCCTCCCCAAATCTCACACACACACACATGTGCATGCATATACGTGTGAGTATATTTTTTTCCCCGAATATGTTTTTCTATTTTCCATGCAAATTAGGCAGCAAGAAAAATAGACTAGTTCCAAGCCTTATTAAAATGTTCTGCAAATCAAATGAAGGTGTGCACATGTGGTTTAATTTTTAACACATTCTTTTAATTCCAGAAATTCTGAAATAAGGTTTCGCACAGAGGTGGTTTGTAAGTTCACATCCAGAGATTTACTACTACAGCATTTCTAAATTCCATTTATCAGAGAGCTAATCTGACAAGCACTGTCTGTTTCACAAATTGCTGTGTATAAAAGGGTGTTCTGAATACTTTACAATTTGTATGTTTCAGTGCAAATATTGTCCACACTGGCAAAATTTAATCCTGCAATTATCTGACATACAAATCTATACATTCAAATAACAAACAGCAACATCATTTACAAGAAACATGCTATGAATTATTATATATTGTCCATTCTAAAATGATAAAATAACAGAAAAAAGTAAACTATTATATAATGTGCATTCTAAAATTATAAAATAACTGAAAAAAGATCTGCTCACCTACCACAGCTTACACTGGACACAAAGTTCTGAAATCCTAGACAAAGGGATGTGGATCTGGGAAAGCCTTCCGGTAGTCACAACAGTTGTGAATACACCAAATACTGAAGGTATGATTTCTAGAAAACAGCTATAATTAATTCAGTGTGTACATTCCTAGCAATGTAGATGCTTCCCATGTACTTCAGGTAGATCTGGATTTATTGCATCAGTGTTATCAAGAAATGAAAGAGCTGTAAAATGAAAACAACGCAGCTACATCTGTAGCTTCTCTTCCAAAATCAAGACATGCAGGTCACCTCTAGTAATATTTATACAGAGCTGCGGCTTTCCACAAACCTGGCACACACAGTGTCAAGTCTACTGGGGAGAGAAGCTGCCAGAATAAACTTGACCACTGTTTTGCACCACCTGTCTGAGGGCAATGTTCACTGATGAAATCTCGAAACAGCAAGTTCAAACATTAAAGTTCAGTCATTAAGGGGGAGGGGTCTGCCTCTAAAAACAAATCAATTAGCACAACTGTGTATGGGAGGGACTGAACTCTGGCATCAATAATTATTGTACAAGACTTTCAGAGGTTGAGATTTGTGTAACTTATAAGGTATAGAGGACAAGATTGCGAAATGACTGCAACGTGGTGATAGTTCAGTCTGTGCAATTAAGTGTATGTGAAGGTGAGTGGGGGACAGGCTAGACTTCTTGGGAAATTTGCACCACACTTTCTTTATATCATGCTCCTAGGAGCTCAAAAATTGTCTTGCCTATTTCAGCACTAAAACCCGCCTGCAAGTGTAATATTCCTGTTCAGTTTGTGCAATTAAGTATGTGCAAAGGTCATTGGGCATTAGGCTAGGTCCTTGTGAAATTTACAGCATAATATCTTCAGCTATTGCTCACAGATGTAATTATTTTTTCTCATAATGAAAGTAAGGCTAAAAATTAAGTCAGCCTACATCTGCAATTTTCATGTACTTCAGCATACTGGACTACAAATAACATACATGAAACTCTTTCACAAAATACAGATGAAAACTAAGTCACAGACATTTAAAAATAACACCAGTGGAATTTTGCTTTATTCTAATACTAAATATGGCACTGGAATGATTATTCCAGCTTTGCAACTACACTCAAGCATTTATTTATTTCCATTAGCTAGTCATTCAATGAGCCTTAATAAAATAAATATGATATCTGTGAATAGATATTTCAACAGTAGAAAGACATTGAAAACACTCATCTTCAAGTGCAAGACTAAAGGAAAGGAGCATCATCGAATGTTGCTTTAACTGAGATGTGCTTGAAGTCATGTAACTTGGAGAGGATAGTATTGTGGAAACTTTGGGATATACCAAAAGTTTCAGCATTGGAAGTGATTGTGTGTGTGTGTGTGTGCGCGTGTGCGTGTATGTGTGTGTCTTATTAGCTATACTGTTAGCAAAAGGGCTTTTTGTAAGGCAATGGGTAGAGTTAGGGGCAGAGGCAGAAAGAGACCGCCATTACAAATGTTTTGTCACAGATGATGTTACTGCACCTTCTGACTTCAACAGTTTACAGGATGATCTTCACTCTCTAAAGGTGGATGTGTTTGGTTATGAGGCTAGTCAAGTTTCTGGTATTCAGAATACAGCACATGGTGTGTTGGATAATGTGGAAAGTACAGTTGTGTACACCTACCATAAATGTAGATGTTCGAGTGTCTTCACTGTTGCAGTCATAACTGTAGGGTTCTCCCCTGCCGGCAGGCAGCCCTCGGTCGGCTAGAATCCCAAAGTCTGGGTCCGGTGTCGGCTGTTCAACCATGCTCCCTGACGTCAGAGCGCCAGAAGCATAAAGCTGACGGCCGACGCCATCTTCTCCAGTTTTTCTTGCCCCAGATGTCAGGAGTCCCAAAATGAAAAAGGTCCCACAACCCTTGCAAATACACCTCAGAAGAATGGTGAAAAAAGGAAATACACAAAAGAAAAAATAAGAGGGGACAGGAGGGAGGGAACCCAGACTGCAACAGTGAAGACACTCGAGCATCTACATTTATGGTAGGTGTACACAACTGTACTATGTTCATTGTGTTTCCCTGTTGCAGTCATGACTGTAGGGTAGAATCCCAAAGCTGAAAGAAAGGGAGGTGGTCATAAAGAGGAAGGGGCGGCTAGAAGGCCCTGCAAGACTGCAGAGGCAAAGCTTGCCCTAGACTTAGAGTAGAGAGGTAGATTGTAGTGCTTAGAAAAAGTATGCACTGAGCTCCAAGTTGCAGCTTCCAAAATGTCCTTGGTAGGAACTCCCCTGAGGAAGGCCGCAGAAGTGGCAGCAGCTCTGGTGGAATGAGTCCGTATACTCCCTGGGATTTGCTTTCCATGGTGAAAATAACAAAATCTGATTCCATGAGCAATCCATTTAGAAATGGTCTGTTCTGAAATGGCTTTACCTTGGGAACTTGAAGCATAAGAAACAAACAATTGTTCTGATTTTCTGATATCCTTGGTTCTGTTCAGGTAAACACGTAGTTGTCTGTGTACATCCAAGGAATGTAAGATCTTTTCCCCTTTATTTTGAGGAGAGGGGAAAAAGGTAGGCAAGTGGATAGTTTGATTTAAAGCCACTTTGGAAACCACCTTAGGCATGAAGGTAGGATTTGTTCTCAGAGAAACCCTGTCTTGATGGAAAATAATATAAGGTTCCACAGCCATAAGAGCTTGCAACTCTGAAACTCTCCTGGCAGAGGTTAGGGCTAACAGGACAGCTGTCTTCCAAGATAAAAACTTTATGTCAGAAGAGGCAGCAGGCTCAAAAGGAGGCAAGGTTAGTTTTTCCAAAACATAGTTGAGATCCCAAGCAGGAATGGGAGGAGACCTAGGAGGTCTTAAGTTTTTAGCTCCTCTGAGAAACTGTCTCATGAGCTGGTGGGAAAAGATGGGAGGGTCCGTATTATAATGAGCAGAAATAGCAGAGGCATGCATCTTAATGGAAGAAAAAGAGAGACCCTTATGTAAGAGATCTGTCAAGTAAAGTAAAATTAAAGTAATGTTAGGAAAAAGAGGATCAGAATCCTGAGCCTGCATCCAGGAACAAAATCTTTTCCATTTTCCTGCATAAGATTTTCTAGTGCTAGGACGGCTGGCTTCTAAAATGACATCCATAACCTGCTTGGGCAGTAAAGAAGAAATCAAAGGCCCTGGATTAACCAGGCTGCCAGGCTGAGAGTTCTGACATGAGAGTGTAGAACCTGACCCTGATGCTGGGACAGAAGGTTCGGAGACGGAGGTAAAACCCAAGGGGGCTCCAGACATAGGTTTTTTAGAGTTGGATACCAAAACTGCCGAGGCCAATTTGGAGCCAGCAAGATTATCATCTTGGGCTTGTCCTGTTTTATTCTTCAATAAAACCCGTGGAAGAAGAGGAAGTGGCGGAAAGTCATATCCCGAGAGGTTCCTCCAACTGAATGACAGGGCATCCAGTTTCCAAGCTTCTCTGTGAAAAGTCCTGGTGCAAAAATTCTGTAGTTGATGATTGAGAGGGGATGCAAAGAGATCTATGTGAGGACTTCCCCAGACTGCTGTTATCATCCTGAATATTTTGGTGTCCAGCATCCACTCGTGTGGATCTGAAAGGTTTCTGCTCAGACTGTCTGCCAGGAGGTTTTGTTTCCCTGGTAGAAACTGAGCTTGAAGATCCAGATTGAAAGCTAGAGCTGTGTTCCATAGATCCATGGCTAGTCTGCATAGGGGGTAGGAATGAGATCCCCCTTGCTTGTTTATGTACCACATAACTGTGGTGTTGTCTGTCCGTATTAGTAGTTGTCCTGGTTGTAAAAGATTCCTGAAGGCCAATAAAGCTTTCTGAACGGCTAACATTTCCTTTAAGTTATAATAATAATAATAATAATAATAGCAGATCCAAAGGAATCACCGCAGGAGGAGAATTACCTTAAAACTTGCATATCTTTATTTTGGTACAGGAAAATGAGCGCTTTCGCGTAGCAAACTACACTTCTTCAGATGTAATTCTAAAATAAAAACACTGCTGTTTGATACAAAACTTTTTGGCGCGCTCGCCAAAAATTCAATTAACTTAATTGATTAATTAATCAATTCAAACACTTAAAGATATAATCACTGAATCTTAGTAACTGCACAAAGCACAGAGCTTTAAAAATGCAATCCAAAAGCACATTTAACAGAAACATTAGCCTAAAAAACAATGATTGTAACAATTGAAGCAGAGTCTTACTATTCAATAATAAATTCAAACCAAAATCTACATGCTGCCTATTTAAGAATTGTAAATAATGAACATGTAAACAAATCATTTTTTAAAAGCCCGATTCTTTTAAAACCGATGTTATGAATGTTGTTTAATAGCTTAATCAAGTGCTGCAGTTGAGTAAAGTGCCATCCGTGCTATAAAATATAAAGCATGCAGACCAAGAAAGTATGCTTGCCGCATAAAAAATACATAGCAAAAAAATTTTTTAGAACAAAATCATTAGCATGATCGTCATTAAATATAACGGATATTGTTTAATATTAACAATCGAACATTTATTCGACTTGTTATTATAGTTCCTTTAAGTTGATATGCAGGTGCTTCTGATCCTTTGTCCAAAGGTCCTGCAGACAATTGCCCTGAAAATGGGCACCCCAAGCATAATCCGAGGCGTCCGTGGTTAGAATCTGAGTGGCAGGAGGCAGACGAAAGGGTTTCCCTTTGTTTAGTGCACAAGCCCTGGACCACCAAAGAAATTCCTTCTGAAGGCAAGGAAGGACGGAGATCAGTATGTCTAAACTGTGGCAATGCTGAGACCATACACTTTTTAGGTACCACTGAATTTTCCTCATGTGTAGTTTTGCATATGGTACGAGAAGGATGCAGGAGGCCATGTAACCCAAAGCCTGCAGAAATTTCCTTGCAGATAGTTGGGTTAGAGTTGACAAGGTTTTGAAAGTTGAAGCTAGCTGTAATCGTTTTTCGGATGTCAGAAATGCCATCTGGGTTGTAGTGTTTAGAAGTGCACCCAGAAAAGTTATCTGTTGTGATGGTGTCAAATTTGACTTTTTTATGTTTACAGAGAATCCCAGGAACTTGAGGAGGTGAAGACCCTGGGCGTAGTAGACAATCCAAAGGGCAGCGCAAAGAATTGAAAGTGCCTCTATCTGGCCTTGAACCTGAGGTATTTTCTGCGATCCTGCCTGATGGGAATGTGTAAATATGCCTCCTTTAAATCCAAAGTTACCATCCATGCATCTTCGCACAGCATTGGAAGAAGCTGCTGTAGAGTAAGCATCTTGAATTTTGGAATCTCTAGAAAGGTGTTCAAGATCGACAGATCCAGAATGGGTCTCCATGAGTTTTGCTTCCTTGGGACTAGAAAGAGCCTTGAGTAAAAACATTTTCCCATCTCTGAAAGAGGAACCAGTTCAATGGCATTCATAGCCAAAAGAGCTTCCACCTGGTTTAAGGCCTCCGTCCACTGATGTTTTGGAAGGTCTGGCCATCCGCTTGGCCTTGGCAAGGTATGAAAATGGAATTTGTAACCTCTTAAAATCACATCCAAAACCCATTTGTCTTGGGTTATTAGAGTCCAATTTTGATAAAAAAGAGAGAGTTTTCCTCCGAGTGGGGCTTCCAGGCAAGACGTCCTGTAGCCCAACAGAGGGAGTCATTGAGTTTGTTTCCTTTGAGATTGTGACCTGTCCTCACCTCCCCTAGGGGTGGAAGCAGTCCACTGTCTTGGTCTATAAGCAGCTTGTGTTTGAGGCCTCCCTCTGGAGCGTCTATATCTACCGCTCTGAGGCCTGTCTGAAGAGGGAAAGGACCAATTTTTTGAAGGCCAATTCCTGCTAAATCTAGGTGTCTGTACTTGTAAGAAATCTTTAACTGTTTGCATGGATTTCGCCTTATCCTCCATCTTTTTAATCACCTCTTCAGCTTTAGATCCAAACAAAACATTATGCTGAACAGGTGCATCCAATAATTTAGCCTTTACTTGTTCAGGTAAATTTTGTTCCTTTAGCCATGCATTTCTTCTAATGACTGTGCCAGAGGCCGCAGCCCTACAAGAAGCCTCCAAGGCATCAAATCCACAGTGTAAACCATGCTTCCCAACCTGTTCAGTGGCATGCAATAAGTCATGTAATTCCTTATCATCTGCACAGGCAGAAATGGAAGTAAATTTTTGTTTTAAGACAGACAAGAGAAATTGCTGGTATTTAAGCATATGAAACTGACAGTTTAAAGCCCTAATGGACAAAGTAGCAGAAGTGTACACCTTTTTGCCCCATCTTTCTAAGGATCGAGAATCCTTTTCAGTAGGAATGGGATTTTTGGCAGAAGCGGCCTTAACTCCCTTAGGACCCTGAGAAATGGTTTCAGGGTCAGCAGTAGGGTTCTTATATAAAAACTGATGGGAATCAGGAACCCTGTAATATCTATCAGGCTTAACAGGAGCAGGAGGAAAAGAGTCAGGGGTTAAGTTAGCCTCCGAAAAGGCATCATCCACAATATCCAAAACAGGAGGAATAGCCAGGGGTCTATGTTGGGGAAGAAGAAGAAAATCCCTCAGTCTTTTCTTGGATTCCGAATACTCCTGTCCCTCCCAGTGGAAATGTTCCCTCATTTCATGCAAAGTTTCCCCAAAAGAGAAATCCTCAGGAGGAGAAGCTGAAGGATGGATTCTTCAGCATCAGAATCCTCATAAGGAGGGAAAGAATATTCCTGATCAGAAGAAGAAACTGAGGAAACAGAGGCCTGATCAGAGGAATCATAATAAACATCCTGCCTAGGCCTTTTGTCTGGAGGGGGATGTGCACCCCCAATCATAGTAAGTAAATCCTCCGCCATCTTGAGTAGCTGTTTCTGTGACTTGGGAGCCGGTTCAGAAGAGGCCTGTGTTGAAGTCTTTGATTTAGAAGGAGTCTTTGGCTTTGCCTTTACTAAAAGCTGAGTAGGCCTGGAAACCCCCTTCGGAAGCCGGTACCTGCACAGCGGCTCCGGACCCATCTGAAGGAGCATTATCCGAAGGTCCTGCAACAGAAATATTTAAAGGCCTGGTTGGCTCCTCATGAGAGTCCGTTTCGGCCGTCGGTTCTGAAATGGCCGACGACAGGGGCTGCAAAAGCACCTCGCTGACGATGGCCGAACCTGAAGCTGGCTCCGCATGTGCACTATCATCAGATTTGGACCTTGGAGGCCTGTCTTTATCCTTGTGACGTTTGTGAACTCCGGTAGCCGGAACCGTATCAGACGACATTTTGTAGTTAAAGCGCCTACTGAAGTAATGAAAAGCAAAATCGTACCTTCGCTTAATTGTACGTTGATTGAATCTTGCACAAAACTGACAACTAGCTACGTCGTGGTCAGGGCCTAAGCAAGGAATACAGTAAGAATGAAAATCCTTATGAGGTATTTGCTTCCCACATGAAATACAATTATTAACTTTTTCTGACATCGGAGTGGAGCAAAAAAAAAAGTTTCCCCAACGGGGTACTTAGCTTTGAGTGGAGAAGAAAGTCTTTGGACTGAAGTATATAGAAAAATTTGTCAGGAGTCAACCGACCGGCACTTGCGAACTGCTATCACTGCACGGCAAGAAAGACTGGAGAAGATGGAGTCGGCTGTCAGCTTTATGCTTCTGGCGCTCTGACGTCAGGGAGCATGGTTGAACAGCCGACGCCGGACCCAGACTTTGGGATTCTGGCTGACCGAGGGCTGCCTGCCGGCAGGGGAGAACCCTACAGTCATGACTGCAACAGTGAAACACGATGAACATCCAATGATACAGCTCAGGCTAGTTATGATATTTTAACATTCTGTGAATTCACTTAAGCATATTTCTTCAGCAAATTTGGCCAAGATGTAGAAAAAGATATTTTGAGCTACCAAAGAAGGGGTGGCTGGGGTGGTGCAGCAGTTAGCGTTGTCTCACAGCAAGAGGTTCTCCGGTTCGATTCTTGACTGGGTTGCCTTCTGTGCAGTGTCTGCATGTCCTCCCTGCGGTCACATGGGTTTCCTCCAGGATGTCTGGTTTCCTCCCATATACTAAAGACTTGCAGTAGGTGGACTGGACACACTAAATTGGCAAAAGATGAGTGCGTGTGTGTGGGAGTGAGTGGTATGGATGAACTACTGCTGCAGGGCTAGCCACCTGGCGGTGTAAACCTTGGTTTGAGATGACTGTCGCTGCTGAAGTGACACCCCAACCCCATGTGCAAAATGGGAAAAGAGGTTGAGGATGGATGGATTGAAAGAGGGCAAAAAGAAACCCTGACAATGGTAAAGAGTGATGAATAATGAATGGAAAGCTGGTGAAGCAACCTCAGTGTTTGCCTTTCTTTTTACATTGTGAATATAAATAGAACAGGGCAGGTTTCGGTCCACTCTGCGTACCCAGTAAATATTAGTATTAATTCAGAGTTTAAACAGCTAGTATAAAGGTACTCTCCATATCAGCTAATTTTAGAGAAGGTACAATGGAAGAAAATTCACTACATCCTTGTCAGGCTTAAGCATGCAGCTTTTCTTAAAATTCCAACTCCCATGGTTAGAGTAAACATGCATCCTTCAGCTTAAATACAGTGCCATTCCAGCAGGGATTAAGGGGCATTTGCATATCCAATTCTTGATCTTTTACACAAATGAGAAGCGGGGTACTAGTTTGCAAGGAAACATAACAGATAAGGTTATTGATAAACTTAAAGCTTATTGAAGAAGGGCCTGCAAATACAATGAAAAAAAACATCCCAGACAACTAAGAATGAAGTGTGCAATAACGGATTCACTTCGTAACACTGAAAACTCAAAACACTGAAAATGAGAAAACTTCATAATATAGAAGACCAAAACAGTGAAACTTCAAAACACTGAAAATGCAAAACACTGAAACTCAAAACACTGAAAACACGTATCATATATATACCGAGTTTAAACAACATAAATCATAGCACTTTCCACCAAGTGTAAGCAGGGGGGCAAGCCCCCCCTGCACCCCACACCCCCTGCTACTTAAATAGATCAACTCCAAGATTGCACTTAGTGTAGTGAAGTGCAATCTTGGAGTTGATATGTATAAGTAGCAGGGGGTGTGGAGGTGCAGAGGGGCTTGCCCCCCAGCTTACACTTGGTGGAAAGTGCTATGATTTATGTTGTTTAAACTCAGTATATGTATGATATGTGTTTTCAGTGTTTTGAGTTTCAGTGTTTTGGTTTCAGTGTTTTGAGCTTTCAGTGTTATGAAGTGAAACCGCAATAACACATACTGCAGATGGGTGAACAAAGATTAGCCAGGTACACTAAGAGTTTGTTCACACATTTGTTATACACATTACTTTGAGAAGGCTTCTGCAGTGGGTGAAACACTGCAGTACAATCACTATCACTGAGCACTATCAGCAAAGACAACTCTAAAAAGGGTCTGAAAAGCAGAAAGGATCTTTAGGACAGAATATTCAGGAAAGCAGAACTTCAGAAAGACACTCAGATCATAAATGACAATCCAGACAATGAGGTTTGTTCAAGGAAAGCAGCAATGACCAGTTGACCATGACACTGGTTTCTATTTTGGACACGTTCCTGAAGAGTACTAAAGGCAGCTACCTCTCTGGTGGAATGTCTCGTCACTGAAATGCCAACAGCCTGCATGCATGATGACAAAACATAAGTACCACCTAGCATCCATTTGGATAACTATTTATGGACTGGCACTGAAGGACACAAGTAGGGAAAGGTGAAAGCTGGGGTCCATGGTCATCATCCTGCAAGAGGACAGATCATCTTTTGATGTTCCTAGAAATCTTTTCCTTGTCATCTGCCTGAAGTGCAGCAATGCACAGCAACACCTGTTTTTGTGAGTTCATGCACCTGCAGAAGATGTTGAAATCAAATTCATGCAGTAATTTCCTAAGCTGACACCGTCAAGTGTCTGTGCTTCACAGCAAAACACTGGGTTTTCATCCAGATGGTTCTCTTGCAGCAGAACTTGGACTTTACTTCCCCACCCACCAAAGAAGGGAAGTTTAACTGAACTAATCAAACTCACTTCTCCCTGGCCAGCTTTTCTAGCATCTGACTTACTTGTTAAGTCCAACCACAATAAGGCAGTAGTTAGGGTCAAGACCACTACAACACGAGGAACTCACCTATTTACTGAAGTCAGGAAGAAAATTAGAACATGAAGAACTGTTTGAGTGGTTATCCAGAAAGCACTTCTGGAAGAAAAGTACAGTTTTGTACCTACCATAAATGTAGATGTTCGAAGATCCACATTGCTGCAGTCCTTACATATGGGTAGTCCACTGTCCTCGGTCGGCCCGAATACCAAAGTATTAGGCTGACGTCGGTCAAGGCGCTTAAAACTGACATCAGGACGTCAGGGTACAAATGCGCATGACCGACGTCATATCCTCAGTCTTTTCTTGCCCCAGATGTCAGAAGGCCCTAAAAAGAAAGGCCAAAGCCAAAAAACAGCAAAAAACAACCAACCACCCCTGCAGTAATCATATTTACAATATTTACAATATTCACAACCCAAACCACACAACCACCTCTAACTACAGAGGGGAAGGAGGGAGGGTAAATTGGACTGCAGCAATGTGGATCTTCGAACATCTACATTTATGGTAGGTACAAAACTGTACTATGTTCTTCATCTCACATTGCTGCAGTCCTTACATATGGGTAGAATCCCAAAGCAGAGGTAAGGGAGGATGGCAAAACTATAAAGCATTAGGAGCTGCCAAAATGCCCTGTAAAATTGCAGTGGCAAAACCAGCCCTAGATTTAGAGTAAAGTGGAAGGTGGTAATGCTTAGAGAAAGTATGCACTGAACTCCAAGTAGCTGCCTCCAAAATATCTTTAGTAGCCACCCCTTAAAAAGCTGTAGAAGTGGCAGTAGCCCTAGTGGAATGAGGGCCTAATCCCAGCTGGAATCTCCTTACCATGATGGGAATAACAGAAAGCAATACAAAACCAATCCACTTAGAAATAGTCTGTTTTGAAACAGGTTTGCCCTGAGAACCCAAAGCAAATGAAACAAACAACTGCTGAGACCGCCTGCACCCTTTAGTTCTGCTCAAATAATATCGCAACTGTCTGTGTACATCCAAAGTGTGCAAAATCTTTTCCCCTTTATTTTGGGGGTTTGCATAAAAAGTAGGTAAATGAATAGTTTGGTTTAAAGCCACACTAGAAACCACTTTAGGCATAAAGGAAGGGTTAGTACGCAAAGATACCCTGTGTCCTTGTGGAAAATTAGGAAAGGCTCAACCGCCATAAGGGCCTGTAATTCAGAAACCCTTCTCGCAGAGGTAATGGCCAACAAAAAGCAGTCTTCCATGATAAATATTTCAACTCGGCAGTCGCTGCAGGCTCAAAAGGTTGTAGAGTGAGTTTCTCCAACACAAAATTGAGATCCCAAGCAGGAGTAGGAGCTCTACGTGGGGGTCTTATATTCTTTGCCCCTCTAAGGAATTGCTTAAACAAAGGATGAGAAAATAATGGTGGGTCACAGTCATAGTGAGCAGAAATTGCTGCAGCATGAACCTTAATAGAGGAGAAGGACAAACCTTTGTCCAGTAACTCAGTAAGGTATTGAAGAGCAACACTTAAATTAGGTTTAGAAACATCAAAGTCCTTTGCTGTACTCCAAAATAAAAATCTCCTCCATTTATCTGCGTACACTTTCCTTGTACTAGGCCTTCTGGCCTCCAAAATAACATTCAAAACTTGTTGTGGAAGCTGAGACCCTCCAGGGTTTAAAACAGAATATGCCAGGCTGTTAGATGTAGAGAGTGAAGTTTGACATTGAGTAAATGACTGTTCTCCTGAGACAGCAGGTGAGGAATCGAAGGCAAAGGCCATGGAGGCTCCGTACCAGACTTCTCAGTAATGGGTACCAGTGCTGTCGAGGCCAATCGGAGCTATTAAAATCATGTTTGGCTTGTCCTGTCTGACCTTCAGGAGTACCTTTGGGAGGAGAGGCAGAGGTGGAAAGGCATACACATGAAGATTGCTCCAATTGAATGAGAGAGCATCCACTTTCCAAGCTGTGGGATGAAACCTTTTGTGCAAAACTTTGGCAGCTGGTAATTTAGTGGAGAAGCGAACAGATCTATGTCTGGAGTTCCCCATAACACTGTCAATTTCTGAAATACATGAGGATCCAATTTCCACTCGTGGGGATCCATAATTTGTCTGCTCAACACATCTGCTAAGGAGTTCTGTGCTCCTGGCAGAAACCTTGCCTGAAGATTTAGCTGTAAACTGAGAGCAGTCTCCCACAAAATCATTGCTTGTCTGCATAGAGGATATGCTTGTTGTTGCTTGTTGATGTACCACATGACAGTTGTGTTGTCTGTTAGAATCAACACCTGCCCTGGAAGAAGTAAATCCTTGAAAGCTATCAATGCAAATTGGACTGCTAACATCTCCTTCAAGTTGATATGTAGATGTCGAAGTCTGGCAGGCCACGTGTCTTGTACCCATTTTCCATTTAGATGAGCTCCCCAAGCTTTGTCTGAGGCATCTGTCGTTAGAATCTGACTCGCCTCTGGCGGGTCACAGAGAGTCCCTTGTTTAGGTGACATTCCTGAGCCCACCACAAAAATTCCTTTTGAATGCAAGGTATTATCTGAATGACAGTGTCCATATCTTGGCAGTGCTGTGTCCATACATTTTTGAGATACCATTGTAGCTTCCTCATATGCAGTTTGGCATTGGGAAGTACCAGAATACAAGATGCCATGAACCCCAAGGCTTGAAGGACTGTCTTTGCAGTCAGCCTGGACTGACGAGACAATTGGTGGAAGTAAAGAGAAAGATTCTTTTGTTTGTCCGGGGTCAAAAGGCCATCTGGGATGCTGTATTCAGTCTCACACCCAGAAAGCACATGTCCTGAGAGGGTACTAGACTGGACTTTATTTCGTTCACAGAATACCCCAGGCATCTTAACACTGCCATCACATACTGTAAATGATGAAGAAGTTCGTCCTTTCCTTGGGCCAGAATCAGGCAATCGTCCAAATAAGGATAGATTTGTATTCCTCTTAGCCTGAAGAAAGCTACCACTGGAGCCAGAACCTTCGTGAGCACTCTGGGCAGTAGATAAGCCAAAGGGCAATGCAGAGAACTGATAATGAGAAGTCCCAGCCAAAACGCAGATACTTCCTGCAACTGAGCCTGATAGGAACATGAAGGTAAGCCTCCTTGAGATCCAGAGTCACCATCCAGTGATCTTTGCCCAGCAGAGGTAAAAGCTGTTGTAACGTCAACATTTTGAACTTGGGAATGTCCAGATATGTGTTGAGGATAGATAAATCCAAAATTGGTCTCCACGTGTTCCCTTTCTTTGGTACTAGAAACAGGCGAGAATAAAATCCTAGGCCCACTTCTGGCAGAGGGACTGGTTGTATGGCCCCTATTTGAAGTAGTAGAGAAATTTGTTTGTGAGCCTCTAGTCTTTGCTGAGGAGGAACGTCCGGCATGCCTTTGAAAGGAGGCAAGGTATGGAAATAAAACTTGTAACCTTGGTGTATGATATCCAATACCCATTTGTCTTGGGTAATCAAAATCCAATTTTCCTTGAAGAGTGCCAACCTTCCTCCCAAAGGTGCTGCCAGGCAAGAAGGATCTGGCAGCTGAAAAGGTAGGTCATTGGGCCTGTTTATGAAAGGACTGGCCCCTGCCCTCACCCGAAGATTGTGCAGGTGAACTCCCTGTTCTAGGTCTGAAAGAACTCTGAGCTCTGCCCCTACCACATCTAGATCTACCCCTAGACTGAGAATCATAAGAAGGATACGTCCACCCCTTAGCAGGCCAATTCCTACTAAACTTGGAGGCTGAACTTGCAAAAATCTTTAACAGCCTGCATAGACTTAGACTTGTCTTCCATTTTCTTCAAGACTGACTCCACAGGTGAACCAAACAACACATCAGACTGCAAAGGAGCATCCAAAATCCTTGTCTTAACATGGTCAGATAAATTCTGATCCTTCAGCCAGGCGTGCCTGCGAAGAACTGAACCAGTGGCAGCCACCCTAGACGAGGCCTGCACAGCATCAAAACCACATTGTAATGAATGCTTACCCACCTGTTCAGAGACATGCACCAAATCTTGTAATTCTTTACACTCAATGCCTTCCGCCAGAGCATCCACCTTAGACTTCAATTGAGAAAGAAGAAAGTTTTGATATTTCAACATATGAAACTGGCAATTCAAAGCCCTCATAGCTAAGGTAGAAGATGTATAGACCTTCTTTCCCCATCTATCCAAAGCTCTGGCCTCTTTATCTAGAGGAACCGGATTTTTACAACAGAGGCCTTGACACCCTTAGGTCCCTGACTAATAGTTTCTGGGTCGCCCTAGGACTCTTATAAAGATATTTATGAGCCTCAGGCACCCTGTAATACCTATCCGGTTTAACAGGAGCAGGAGGCAGAGAATCAGGATTAAGTGAAGCCTCTGCAAACACATCTTCCACAACATCCAGAACAGGGGTATAGCCAAGGGCCTATGTTGGGGTAAAAGCAAAAATTCCCTAAGCCTTTTCCGAGAATCAGAGAAGTCCTGACCTTCCCACTTAAAATGTTCCCTCATAGAATGAAGTGTCTCTGAAAAAGAAAAATCCTCTGGAGGAGAAGCAGAAGGAGTGGAAGCATCTGCATCAGAATCAGAATAAGGAGAGTACTCCTGCAAGTCTTCAGCCGAAGACTCTGAAACATCCGAAGCCTGCTCAAAACTTCCCAACTCTGGCTCCACCCTAGGCCTCTTATCAGGAGGGGGCAAAGAGCCTCTAATCAGAGTAATCAAATCTTCTGCCATTTTAAGCATGTGCTTCTTAGGCACAGACCCTGCTGAACTAGGAGTGACACCAACAGAAGCTAAACCTGGCCTGCCTCTGGGAGAAGCTTTGGAAACAGAAGGAGAGGGCCTAACCACCCTAGGAAGGGAGGGGAGTACAGTAACCTGAGAAGCCCCTTCAGCCTGACCTGCCTCCTGAGAGGCCACATCCTGCAAAATCAAAGTCTCCCCCTGAGACTCCAGAGAAGTCTCCGTCGGAACCACCGGTTCCACTTAAGCCTCTAAAGAACCGGCGTCCGAGCGGACGACTCATCTGCCTGGGTTTAACTGTTTTGTCTTTGCGCTTCGAGAAGCGGGCGCGGAGAGTCCGGCGGCATATTATAATTGCACCGCTTCCCGAAGACCAGCCTAGCACAATCTAACCTTCGCTTAATAGTGCGCTTATTGAACCTAGCACAAAAGCGACAACCAACAACGTCGTGTTCAGGCCCCAAACAAGGAATACACAAAGAATGATAATACCTATGCGGTATCTGTTTCCCACAAGAAATACAGTTATTCACTTTTTCTGACATCCGGTAAAACACTGAGGCAAGAAAAAACCAAAATATTCCCCAACGGGGTACTTAGCCAACTTGGATTCGGTCTGAAACTCCGAACTCGAAAAATTTCAGAACGCTGAACGGCACTTGCAACGCTGCTTCTGCATTGGACCATGCGGCAAAAAAGACTGAGGATATGACGTCGGTCATGCGCATTTGTACCCTGACGTCCTGATGTCAGTTTTAAGCGCCTTGACCGGCGTCAGCCTAATACTTTGGTATTCGGGCCGACCGAGGACAGCGGACTACCCATATGTAAGGACTGCAGCAATGTGAGATGAAGAACATATAAATATTTATCTTGAGAGACAAAGGGAGAAAGATTTCACCCCCTTTACACAAAAAGTCACAGCCTCAGAGCACTGGCTGAAGTAATTACCAACAATAAGGCAAACATTCATTACCCAATAAGGCACTTGCTCATTACATAAATGTCAGGTCTAGCAAACCAACAGGCTGAAAAAGCAGATATGACAGCAAGTCAGACATAATGCTCAAGTTCCAATGCAGAGTAAGATTTATTAGACACTGAAGATGAAGGATTTTAAAAATTATTTTACTAGTCTGTGTTTGGAAGAGTTCAACCAACCTCCAGATCATGATAATGTAGACATGGCAGACATATGAACTTTAATGCTCATTAAGACACCTAAAACAAGTTGACAGCCTAGCCTCGTGGTGTAGTGCAAGGCACTAAATTGCAAGTCCAGTGCTCTTGGTTTTATTAGCATGTATGAAGGTGAATGTTCAAACAGAAGAGACAGGACTCTGTGACCAACAGCCTTGCTCTATTATCTTTGACAGGGAGGTATAAAACCATTCACTGGAGAAGCAGCTTCTGGTAGAGACCGGGGCTAGCCTTAGAGGACACAACTAATGGTTAATGCAGTCAACAAACAAGATGTGTCTCCAGCATGCACAGGTACAAAACGCTGGCATTCCACGTTATAAATGTTGACTCATAAATCAGCTCAGGAGCATATGGCAGCATACAAGGAATATACTAAACACCCCAGAAGCATGACACCTGGCCAAAGGTAGGCATTCATCCCCTACAAGTAGGTAAGCAGGGCAAGGGAATGAACACATCTCTACATGAGGCAAGTTGAACAAGGAAAAAATAGAGGGTAAGGGGCAGCCAGGGAGGTTAGATGATGCTGGAGACCTGTGAAAAATAATTTTAAAGAGGTTACAGTTTTGAAACTGAGTCAATGATCAGAGGCATCCTGTTTCATTAAACCATAAAGAAAGAATAAAAAAAAAACAAAGTACAACCCTCAGTGAAATGGGGATAAGCCCCTATACTTCCCATACAGGGGACTTTAGCCTATGCACCCCTTACTTAATATAACCTACTACAATGTTGTACAACATCTGAGTACATTATACATTTTGATGAAATAGGACCTCACTGGAGAACATCTTAATTACCCAAGCAATTAACTTTTAAAGATGCCACAGACAGTACCGGGTGATGCTGTAAGCCTTACAAGCTGAGAGGGAAAATAACACCCTTCCTTGAAAAGTCGGCCAAGATAAATGCTTACTGGCAGCCTTAACACCTCACAGATCATCTAGGAGAGATCTAGTGGTTGTATAGGAGCCACAGTAGCAACTACCCTTTCAGGGGAAGAAAAATACCTTAACGCACAGCTGAGTCCTCAGGGCTCAGACAGCAATGGTTTGTGGACAGTTAAAGACTTGAAGGACTTAAAACCAGATTCTTTCATGCCATATCAGGAAAAAAATAAAGAACCTCTGCTTTTATGTACAGAATATCAATCTGCAACATTAGTGGGTAACCAAGAGTATGGGCATGTGAAAGTACCCTCTCCATCGCAAAAAAAAATCTACCAACCATTTTTACTTATGTGGTAAACTATTATCCTAACATAAAAGGCAACCTCTGGAGCACCATAGTATGAATAATGAGTTGACCATTGTTTTGAAATCAGTCTGAATACTGTTCCAATGTAGACAGAGGTCCGACAGACGCATCAAGTTATAACTGTCTACAAAGATGCTGGATTATTTCGCAATATAAAATCTGAGAGTAGACAAAGACCTTAAGTCTGCACTTTTTAAAGTTTCTCTGCACCCTAGCAAAATGTTACACCTCCAATACTTAAGTCTCACTAAATCACTGTTCTCTTGCTCCCCATTTATTGTCTGCTGCAGCCTACATTACTCTGCAGGTGAATCTCTGATATTCATTACAAATCAGCCCCCTTGCATCTAAACTCTAAAGCAACCATTTTCAGGGGCTAGGGTTGGCTGGAGTATGACCCATCACACCAGTAACCACAGGAGGTGGATTCTCTTTCGTGGTCTTATTCCCTCATGGCAGCGTGACATGCAAGAAAACTACAGTGCCAACCCTGTTTCTAATACATACTTGCTTGAATGTAATGAATGTGGTTACTGCACACATACAGCTTGGTAAGTGTGCATATCTGAGCCCATACTGCTGCATACTGAAATGCTCATCTGTGCGTGACAGGCTGTGTCCTTCACCCTATCCACCCATCCAGCAGACTCATCTTGCTTCTCAACTGCTAATCAGTTTTGGGTTGTGTGGAACATAGTCACGGCTTTATCCCTTTGTGCCATAGATCTGGGTTTTAGTCTTCTCAAATGTTTAATGAATAAGGAACATGTCCTACTGATCCAACAGGTTATCACAGTTCTTGTAAGGTTGTTACTGTATTTCTTTCCATTTCACGGTTATATTTCAGCACTGTTTCTTATTTTACCTTTAGGAAGGCTGCTCTAATTATTAACCACCTCTGCTAGGAAATCGTTCCTTAAATCTCTCCTAAGCAGCCCACCATGTACCCTCAGACTCTCTCTCTCTCTCTTTTTCTGGTTCAACTCTCTTTTTTAAGATGGAAACACCCGGAATCTATGGATTATCCTGAGTTAGTTTAAAGTTCTTACCATGCCCCTCTGTATATTTTCTTCAATACTATAAAACTCTTTTTCTAAAGTTTATGATTTAAGCTTTGCATCATTTTGCTGACCTCTGCTGAAATGCCTTTATCCTATCTATATTATGCTGCAATCTCTAGACCTGTAGGCTCACATACTGTCTTATAAAACCCCAGTCTGTAATAGCCATCTAGCTTCTGCAATTTAAAAAATAATAACTACTAAAGTGTTGATAGTGACATACAAAAATAAAGTCCTAAATATGGTCCTAGTGTCCTAAGTTTGATTAGCAGCTCAGGGGTTTGACAGTTAAGCATAAAGGATGGTCATACTGATCCAGAGGGAGAGGGTAAGTGATCAGGCACACCTTCGTGACTGATGCTTGGCAGAGACCTGAGGCATGCAGGGAGTGCTACCTACAAGGGGGTCAGAGCACTATCTATCCTTTGTTGGCTGGGTTACTCTGACTAGGCTAATGACCTTTTTTCATGGGACACCCAATGTGGTATTTATACTAATATGACAAATCTGGCTAGGGCTTCAAGGAACTTCACCTGCTCATCATTGTTGCAAGTGAGACCCATTTTTGAGGAGCATGTCCTGTTTCCGTACCAGGCACACAGGTTTCTGGAGAAACAGGGAGGCAGGTGGAGAGAGGAGGAGGAGGAGATGATGGAGTGGTGAAAGATATGGAGGAAAAAGCAAATATCAAGACCAGAAAATATGAGCAGGATTCTGAGTAAATGTTTCAAAGAAATGTTTGATGGAGATAAGTCAGCAAATGATGGATGTACAATTACAACTCTCCAGTCTGGAGGGATGCAGGATGACTTACTTAAAGAAATTGTGGTGCAGAATGAGCCAGCAAATGAATGTGATGTTTCCTGGGGGGACATTACAGAAAAAATACAACAGCAGAATGCAGAGACAATCCTGAAGAAAAGTGGTGAGATGGAAAAGAAAACATATGCACAGAAAGTAAAAAAAGGCAAAAGTGGAGTAGCAGAAAAGAAGGCAGAAGAAAATGAAAAAAATGGAAGTATGTGGTAAGGATTCAAAGTAAAGAATACAAAGAAATGAACAGGTATTAAGTGTTGGACAATTTAATAACTCCTTTGGGTGTAAAAGTACAAGAGCATTTTTTCTTATTAAAGACACATTTTATGACATTATATTTGAGAACGCTTTTTTCAATGGAAAATTTTCTTGGAGAATACAAAAAAAATGACTGCAACTCATGGAATCTTTATGTGATAAAAGCATTTAACAGGGAAACAAAAAGAAAATTTATGTACAATTTCAAACAGAGGTAGATAGAGAGACTTTGAAAGGGCATTTAAAAACTTTATGTAAAGAAGTACTAGACATTGCAAACGTTTATGACAAAATGGTTTATGGCCTGGTGGCTGGGATTGTAATACTGTGTTAAAATAGAGAAAAAAATATACATATACCAAGAAAATGGAGATTTTTGTAGTGGTATGATGCATATGATGTAGGTATAATTACATTAGAAGACATGATTTTGTAACAAAGAAAGATTACAGAGAAACTATGGAGAGGAAATAATCTGAGCTTTGTGAAATGAAAGATGTTCTGGAATAGTCATTCTCTGGAAATATAGTAAAGATATTATATGTAACTTTAGCAAAAATGGGAAGGTTAACCAATATAGATTTAAAATGGAAAGAACAAGAAGGGGAAAGCTTATGTCATCAGATTTTAGACTATGTGGTGATAAACTTATTATAATAACAGGAAACTAATTGTGATTAAAGAGGAAAGTGTATAAAGAAAGGAAATGATACAAGAAAAATGTTAGAAGTTGAAAGGTGTGGTAAATTAAAACCTTGAGACAAAAATTCATGAACTTACCAAAAGGGTATGTACAGAACTGAAATAGATTATTTTATAGTATTATAATATTTAGTTATAGAAGAAGGGGAGATAGTTGAAACATGATTTTCTGATCATCTTGCAATATGGCTAGAGATAAAGGAAAACAAGGAATATGTAAAAATAGACCAAGGAATAAAAAGGATAAATGAGAACGCATGGACTGAACAGCAATACAATTATAGAAAGATCATATTGCTATGAGAACATTTTATAAAAATTGGTCTAAATGGTGGGTGATATTTAAGGAAAAACACAAAAAATGTTTTTTGCAATGGCAATATGATGTGAGAAAAGTAGAGAAAGAAAAATATAAAAACATATAGCGATGATAGAAAGTACTTTAACAAAGAAAAATAATTATATGAAAGAAATCAAGAAAAAATACAAGAATTGTTACATAAGCAAATATATTTTTAACAGGAAAAAGAATAGCATTGATTTAATTAAGCAGACTGGAAATAAAAATGGAAGTGTAATGAGAAATAAAAAATGTAAAAAGAAACAAAGAACTCAAGAAAAGATTATGAGTAGTGTAGTACGATATGCACAAGAACTGTTTAAAGAAAAAAAAGATGGCAGTGAATAAAACATACATAGTAAAAAAGTTAATAGAAAAAGAGAATAAAGTGTTGGAAAAGGAGATTTCTTTAAATTACTTAGATAAAGTAATAGGGCAAGTAAACACAGATTCGGCTGCAGGACCAAATGGAATAGGTATAAAATGTATAAAAATTGAAGGGTTGGAAAACAAAAATTAAAGACCTTGAATGAATGGTTAAATGAAGGTTCTATGTACAAATAATTTTGTAGTAGAATACTTAAATTCATGTGGAAGAAGGAACACAGAAGACAATTAAAAAACTGAAAATGAATAATAAGGATTATAAGATCTTTCTAAAATAATACAAAAGAGATTTGAAACTAAAATGGAAATATTGTGGAAGATAGTATATGTAGTATAAAAGGAAAGGGTTGTCGAGAATTTTTCATGATACAGAAATTGTGGATGATATTATGAATAGAAAAGAGGAAGCAAATATCAACATAGGAGACCACAGTAAGGTATTTGACACAATTGGATATGAAATCTTATGGGTAATAATGAAACAACATAATATAAGTAAGAAAGGTAGGAAATTATGTATGTCAGTCTATAGTAATAAAACAAAAATACTTGTAAATGGTTGGTTAAGCCAAGAGGTACATATGAGGAGCAGTGTTTAAGACAGAATGTCCAACGAGTTGTATACACTTTGCATTAGTTATGAATGTGACAGTATGTGAAACAAATTACAAAATGAAGGAGGTGGTGTATAAAACACCTGAAGGGTTAAGAATTCCAGTTTTGTTAACATATGCATATGGCACATGACATTATAATAACTGCAAACCAACATTTGTACAAAAGAAGCAATTTGCACAAATGAGTGTCTATTGGTGATAGGGATGACTTTAAATAAAGAGAAAAATAAATGATGTAATAAAGATGGGAGTATATACTTTACAATGAATGAAATTTAGGTGTTGGGTATAAAATTTGGGAATAAAGATGCAAGCAGAATTCAATGGAAAACAAGAAATAAAACAAACCTGTCTTTTCTGGAGACCATATAAATTATCATTCAGAAAAAAAGCTTATTTGATAAATTCAGTACTGATGGGAAAAACAGCTTACTTAGCAAGTGTATTTATGTTGCCAACAGTATTTGAAAACAAATTATTGCAGATACTTTTTCTTTATATGGGGTTGTAGATTAAATCCAGTAAAAAGAGGAGTTTTCTATGTAAATAAAGAAAAAGGAGACTTAGGGTTAATTAACCCAGTGGTATATGCTGCTTCATTAAAGTTCTACAAAGGGTTAAAAGTGGATAAATAAAAAAGATGAGGCATTAGTAGCAAAATTGTATAAATATAAGTACAATAAATTGTACAATATGGTAAAAAAAGAGTACGAGAGAAACTATTTCTACAAATGAAAAAATAAAATGTTACGAAGGAAAATCTTTTTGTGGAAAATAAAAATTGATGATATAAAAAGATAGAAAAGTATGGTAGAAGAATGTAATGATAAAATATTACTATGTAAAAAGCATGGGAAAACCTATCGGGTGAAAACATTAGAGTCATAAAAATAAGAAGCAAATGGTGTAATCAGAACGTGGAATGCCAAGATTTTTTTTGTGGAGATTAGTAATAAATTGCCAGTAAAAGAAAATATGCTATATAAAAACAAAGTGATAGAATAGGTTTACATTTGTCCTGAAGAGTGTTTTTGAAATGTAAAAAAGTTATTGGGAAAACTATGTAAAGAAGATTTTTTGAAGATATAAAACAAGTGGATACAATAAACATGGATATGACTAAATATGGATGCTATAATAGAAGTAAAGAATCTGTTAAACAGACTCAGTGTTCCAAACAACCACAGCCCATAAGCCAAAACAATGTACCCAACACACTAGTTATAGGTGACTCTATAGTCAGGCACACTGATGTCCCACTCACCAGGCTAAACAAGGAGAAGGTTACTGTCAGCTGCCTATCGGGTGCCAGGATCTGCCACATAACCCACGCACTCAGGTCACTCCACAACAAGTACAAATAGGACTCTGTCCCTTATCCATGTTGGCGTGAATGATCTGAGACGTACATCCCTGGACTACATGAAAAGAGACATGGAAGAGCTCTCCGATTTTGTGGCCCAGGCAGGTATAACCCTAGCCCAGAATGATGCCACAGTAAGAGGAAAAAATGATTGACTTCAATAATTGGCTAAACTTCTGGTGTCATTCTAAGGGGATCCAGTATCCGTCTGCCTGGGACAACATGGTCAACAGACCATGATGCTTTGCCAGAGCTGGCCTGCACCTGTCACCCCTGGGATTCCGGATACTGGCTAAGGCTCTTGCCACCCCTACAGTGCCTTTTCTAGGCAAGGTTCAAATGACAACTTCACCACCATAAAAGGAGCAAGCAAGCAAGAAAAACGGAGGGTAATGCTACTCAATGCTAAGAGTCTAAATCTCAAAATGTACTCCCTTCAAGGCACTCCTTAAAATGGAGAACATCAATATCTGTGCAGTGAATGAGACCTGGTTCAAGGCTCCAGAGAGCACCCCTGCATTACCAGGCTATAACTCATAACACACTTTTTGGCCACCTAACCTGGACTGGAACACCAAAGGAGGAGGTGTATCCATATTCATTAAGGATATCCACACCTCTAGACTAGTTGCCCAGCATAACACATCCAAGATTATCCAAGTGCAACTAACTCTGGGTAAAACTGCAATCCAAACTGTAGCTTGCTACAGATCCCTCACCATGCCCCAGGATTCCCACTCCTCTTTTCTTGATATACTGGAAAATATTAGGGTTCAACCAAACACCCTAATAATGGGCAATTTCAACTACCCCACCATTAACTGGGAAAACTACTCATGTACCAACTCCTTCGCCCAGCGCATTCTGGAATTCATAAATTCCAATGCACTGGATCAACTTATCCACACCCCCAACAGGGGCAACACTATCCTACACCTAGTCATTACCAACATGTGTGACCGGTGTTCCACACCTGAAGTCAACTCCACATTGGTCAGATCCGACCATAAGCTGATCACCCTAGATATCCACATCCTGCCCCCACCCCCCATTAAGGAAACCACGGTAAAAAATTTCTCCAAAGCCAACTTCACGGTAAAAAATTTCTCCAAAGCCAACTTCATGCTTCTTAAGACAGAAGTGGCGAACTTCATGATACCCATGCAGAAGGACAATACAGTTACGACTGCTGAATCCCACACAAATGCACTCTATAAGCACTTACATGAGTGTCCATATCGTGCTATCCCAAACAGAACCAAGACGCTATCCTCCAAAAAAAGGAAGCCAATCTGGTGGTCCCCTGCCATAAACAGACTCTACAATAGAAAGAAGAAATGGTTGCAAAAGAGAGTAAAATCCCATGAGTGGAGGAGCTCCCTGGTCAGCCTCAGTAAGAAGCTGAGATCCCTTATAAGATCCTGCAAAGCAAGCTACGAAAATAAAATCGCCACCGATTCTAGGGACAACCACAAAGCATTCTATAGCTATGTCAAGAATCTCAATGGCAACACCAAGATCTGCTCTGAGTTACAGCACAACAGCACAAAAATTACAGAACTGATATTGCCAACATCCTAGCAGACAGGTTCAGTGCTAACTTTACCCCCTCTCTCATCCCCTAAAGGGCCCATACCTATACAGGAAGAATGCAGATTCCCTGTAATCATAACTACGCCGGTAAAAGCTGCACTCTCTAAAGCCAAAAACACAGCATCCATGGGAGTGGATAACATCCCAGGCTGCGTTTTACACGAACTTCAGAACGAACTGGCTCCCCACCTAAGCACCATGTTCAATCTTAGCCTCACGTCAGGCTTTGTGCCCACTGAATGGCACACAGTAACGGTTATCCCATTCCACAAAGGGGGAGCCACCACTGATCCCAGGAACTATCGCCCTATTAGCCTGAAGAGTCTGATCTGTATGGCTATGGAATGTATCATCATGGAACTCAAACAAAGACATTGGTAACCTCCAAACTCTGGACCCCACCCAGTTCAGGTTTGTGAAAGGCAGATCATGCCTCCTGAACTGGACTGACTTCTTTGAGGTAGTCACCAAAGCCGTAGACGAGGGTAAGGTGGTTCACACAGCCTATCTTGACCTCCCCTAGGCTTTCAACACCATCCCCCATTCTGGAATTATAGCTAAACTCACTGCACTAGGTATAAATCCCTACGTCACAAGATGGGTTGCCAACTGGCTCACTGACGGAACTCACACTGTAAAAGTTGCAGGCTCCAAATCTGACTTCAAACCAGTGACAAGTGGAGTACCACAGGGTTTAGTCCTGGGACCTCTCCTATTTGGTATCTACTTCTCTGAAGTACAGGCTAACACGAAGGCCTTTGGCTAGCAAAGTTCGCAGATGATGAAACTAGGAGCCACAGCAGAATCTGCAAATGATGGGAACATCCTAGAGAAGGGCCTCACTGAGACAGATGCCTGGTGTCAGAGTCATGGCCTCAAGCTCAATGCTAAAAAGTGCATTGTCATCCCCTTTGTAAAAACTCTGTACCCATGAACTGCCACACAGGCAGCAGTCTACTTAATGCCGAATGTGTGATAAGAGACCTTGGGAACCAGGTGGACAGTAGTCTCTCCTTTGATAATCACATTGCCACAGTAGTCAGGAAATCCTTCTATGTGGCACACCACCACAAAAGGGTTTTCATCCAGGAAAAAAGAGGTCATTGTTCCCCTCTACTCTACACTCATTCGACCCATTATAGAGTACAATGCCCCTTTTGAAATGTAACTCACAAGACATCTGCAGCAGCTGGAAAGGCCACAGAAGTACCTCACAAAGAGGATTACTGGCCTCAAACAGATGCCCTACATTGACAGTCTCAAAAAACTCCAGCTTTACTCCGTAGCATATCACCTACTCCGAGGTGATCTCTGCCTAACATAAAGCTATGTCAAACCCAGAGCTGTTGGACATGCTACACCTAAAGAAATCTCAATCCCTCTGAGCTACATGCACTAGGGACCTAAACCTTGTCACCACAATAAACAGGACATGCTGGAGGGATAGATTCCCGTCCCAGAGACTTCCCATACTCTGGAACAAGCTACCCATCTATGTCAAGCAAAGTTCCTCATTAGCACTCTTCAAGAAAAATCTTGATGAGTGGATGGGAAATAGGAAATACACCCCAGGGATCACTTCTGTGGCTCTGCTTGACAGGGGCACAGGAAGTCAACTTTCTTGGGTGGAGTAAGCCATGGACCCTTACTGGCTAGACTTCCTTAGGCCCTTGGGCTGATAGCCTAGTTACTACCTATAAACCTAAGAATAAATAAAAGTTATTTTATGTTATATGGACCATATGGAATGAAAGAATAAATGAAATTATGTTTAATGGTAAATAGATTTTTAGCAACAATAAAGTAAAATCAGATGGTGGTTATAGAAAAAAAGAGTGGGGGTCTAATAGGGATTAAAATTTTGTAAGACTGCAAAGGAAATTATGAATATGTGCAAACAGATTTGTATATTTCTGTACTTTGTAAATATCTGTAAACATGTAAATATTTTGTAAATAACAGTTATTTTGTATGCAAATAAAAGACCCGTAACTCTTTTCAATAGGTGCTGTGGGATCTTTTACATCCACTTGAGCTACTACCAACTCAGGCAGATAGGAACTCAGTTTAAGATCTCATTTGAAAAATGGCACATCCAGGAGAAAAGCACCCCTCCCTCCATAATGCATTACAGTGTTAGCAATCTGTTCACCAGGAGTAGGAAGAGAACCCACAGCCTTCTCGTCTCCCAGAACCAAAAACAAGTATTCTACCCTTTTAGCCACTGACACTGATTTTGCAGCAACAAAGTGGATACCCACTGTAGAGCAGTAGAGCAGCAGACATGGTAAGAACTTTGCTGTTATATCTTACTTTAAGAACTGCCCATGATGGTTCCTAGGATGGGGAAGAATCCCAGCAGTGCTAGCTACCTGTGTAGTACAGGTTGGAGGCCATTCCCTAAACCTACTACCTCCCGAGAACCAGAAAAACAAAACCTGACACCTGGACTGAGGGCCAGGAATTAATCTAGAGACGTTGGCAATGGCAACTAAACCTGCTCAGACAAGTTTTTAGGGCCAGAAATGCCACCTCTCTGAAACAGGCCAAAAACTCAGGGTAGCAGCAAAACTACACTCCACAGATGAATGGAAAAAATCATCTCCCCAAGTAAAGAGTAAGGGAAAGCTAGGCAATGAGTAAAAGGGACAGCCAAATTGAAGGACAAGGAGAAGACATCCACTCAATGGCCAATCTGGAGATCCAAGGGAAGGACTAACCTTTTGCAGAGTAGAAAGGCTCCATGGAACATGCCTCTCAAGCTTCAGACATGGAAAACAGGTACAAAGGACCTTGAAAAGTAGGTACATCCAACCAAAAATATGGACATCTAATCAGTATAAAATCAGAATACCAAACAGAATGCAACTCTTCTTCTTTCCAGAAGAAATGTGGGTTCTACTCAAACACGTTTAAAAACAGAAAGTGACAAAAATATTGAAAAATAAAAGCAAATTAACAGACAGAGATTGCACAAATCTGCAAACTTTAATGAAATGTATTGCAAAATTCTACCACACAAGGGTTTGCTCCTGCAAAAGGGAGATCTAACACGAGTGTCCTTGTGCCACTAGTATGTTGGTCGTGTAGTGTTTTCTGCGTACTAGACAGCTTCAAAAATCGTGTGTGATGAAAAAGATTCAGAAAATTGTGTGAAGAGGCGAATCAAGTCTGAAAATAGGAATATACCTCCAAAATTATGTGCATAGGTTCATAATTAGGCTAACGACCACCAGGATCTTTACGAGTTTAGCCAAAAATCTATTGAAATTCCTGAAAATAGGGACAGTTGAGAGTCATCCAATGGAAAGACAATGTCCCATCCTGAGGAAGAGGCCTAACTTTTTGCTGTCCTACCAGGTGGAGGTGGCTTAGCCAATTTTAAAACAGATAAAGATCCTTCTAATAGGCCTACTGAGAGTGACCAGAACCATTTTCTCCAGGGGCCAGAAATCCATTCTGCTACAAATCAGGGTGACAGACAGATCTTGGAAAATGAAAGCAACCCAGAAATAGGGTGCCGGAACATCCTGAACTGGGCTGCAATTCCACCACCCCCCTTCCAGTAATCAAGCACACGAGTCAAAAGGTTCAGAGGAGTTCAAGCCTAAGGTAGGATTTTCCAAGACACAGGGCTATAATTCAGGAGGGTACCAAAATAACACAATCTACCTGGAAGACTAGACCTTCTGACACCACTGGAAAATTTTCAGCAGAAGAACTTCACCTCTTCTTAGACCCCACCAGGTTCCCACAGTGAGGTATCAATGTCTAAAGCCTTGGTCTGAGTTAGGCACATCCTTTTCATCCTTAAAGGGAAGACAACAGTGCCCTCCCCCTAAGACCTCAAACCCAAGGGGCATAGCCTGGCCCTATGACAGAATGATAAAGCCCTGACTTCAACACATGTGACCCATGTTCATTAACAGCGCACGTGTTGGAGGAAGTGAGGGGCTGATATCAGCTTGCCCATCCTGGGAGAAGGGACGTGGCAACAATCTGCTGCACTTCTCAGTTCTGAAGGCTACAGATGTAGTTGCAGCTAGCAATGCTCATTTTGCAAGCACTGTACATCTTAGCAAGAGCCTATCATGAGCAAAAGAAGCCATACACTACCTGTTAGCAACAAGTGTTAAGTCTGCAATGCTACCACAGAGGACGGAGGTTCAGTAGGATGTCCACCCAGCCTAGACTGTGCACAACTACTTAGCTTATCTTTAACGGAGGGATGAGGCTGGTATGTCTATCGCAGAAAAAAAATGGTTAGGAGGACTCTCACCTGGTGGAGGGTCAGCCTGGTCTCAGTCCTGATATGGACTCCTCAGGTATTTATTTCATTTATTTATTTACTGCATTTGTTTACAGGGAAGATCCACTGGGCCTAGGTGAGCCCATTTTCAGTGGAGGCCCGGGAAGAAAAGCTGCACATAAAATTAAATATGTTGCTACAGGACAAAATGGTCAAAGGACTCTAAGCTTGCTTAAGGATAGATCTGGTATGCAGTTCCGGGGAAGGGACTAGTGAGCTCCAATCCCATGGACCTGGCAGCCATTCCTCAGGAGGAGGAACAGACTGGTCAACTGGGTAAACGTAGGAAAACTTAAAACCACCATCCCACACAAAGAAGAAACAATCCATCTGCTCACCTTAACCAAGTAAGGAATTAGAGGTGAAGCTCGTTAAACTACAAGCAGAAAAATGAGAAAAGGACCGCTACAGAAGGAGTCCTGCCCTCTCTCAGAGAAGGAATATTTCTCCAACCTCTCCTAGGATCAAAGGTAACTCCACTTTTCCATTATGGAAACAGGTGAAGACCCAAGCAAACACTACTTGTTTTGGAACCAACTAGAACCTAAACTGAAAAGGACAGAGGCAACAGGCTAAGGAAACAGAAATTCCTCCTAACCATGAGGAACAAATATCTTATCCCTCCTGAGGAAGAGTGAAGAACCAACAAACTCCTCAGGGCTATACCAAACAAGGAACCTGCAAGAAAGTCAAAACCCTCAACCCAGGCATTCACCCTCCTGAGATGGAGATAGAAAAGTAGCATCTGGGGAGGAAGAGAGCATCCACAGAGCAGATTATGTGGCCCCAGAAGGGCATCTGTTTTACTCCTAGACTGGAGTTAGGAAGCACTGCAGAGGAATCTTCAGCATGGTGGATAAAGGCAAGTCACCCAAACTAGGAATTCCAATTACTTTATGAGGAGGTGACCCAAAGTAAGAAAGCTGAAGCTTTTAACACAGAAGCAGCCACATACACCTCATACAGACACACAAAAGGAGCCTCAGCCACCAAATATATCTGACGTTAAACCATTCTCAGAGTTGATAATAAAAAAAGAAGTGGGATTCTCCAGTGAAGACCTCATATGAACAAATCTAAGGTACTTCCACTACATCCCACCAAAGACCATCCCCTAGGGAAGTCATGAGAAGTTCCCACCCATTGCCTCAGCCAGAACAGTCCCCACCCTTAGGTGGCACCCAAGGTAGCATTTGGACAGTACCCCACCAAAAAGGCCAAAAGAGATGTAAAGGAACTCTTTAAGGGACTATGGGAGGCAGACAGGCTCTGACCAGGAATACAGAAGAACCCCTCTATAGGGAAGTAGCCTACCTTAGCCCAGAGGAAAAGGGGGCTTGCCTATTCCTCTCCCTCCCTTCCACCACCAAAGGCAAGATAAGAAAGATAAAAAGGCAGATTCAACTTGGAACCCTCTACTTAACTGTTCTTAGAGGACTACCCTGCTAGAACAGAGGGAGCCAGTGCCCCTTGTATTGGTATTCTGCCACATCCCAAAAAGGGGTAGAAGGAGGTCAAACTTGACAGGGAAGAACAACAGGATACCTGGAAAGGTCGTACACCCCAGAGTTGCTAGAGATTGTGGGGTCTGCAAGCCAGCTTTATAACGGGCTACCTCCTATCAAAGAAGATATTGCACTGGGACCATAATCTCTGGCCACGAAATGCATAGCTGTTAAAGTGGAATTCCAGGAGCAGGAAATTGAGCTCATCCTCCAGCCAAGATGACCTTGAGTTAAGACCATCTGTACAGGCATACAAGCAGTGCTCAGGTCACTACCCTAGCCAGAATCCACTACATCTAGCAGACTGCAAACCTGTCAGCAAGGCAAGGAACAAGAAAAGCTGGGACTAGCAAGAACCTGGATTCAGGACAGGAATTAAAGTTCCATCAGTCTAAATTCAGCACTGAAGGAATAAAACCTGGACAAGTGGAAGCTACTCCTGGATGCTCTAAGCCCCAAACTGGTAGCCGAACAGGCTACCTGCCATTCTATTTCAACCAACAGGATCACCCTTGTCTACTGACCATGGGACAGGGAGATTTAGGCTACTTTGGGATGACAAATGACCATCACAGTCAGCTAGCAGATGTTTAGTTAATTTATTATTAAAATCTGTTGTGGCTGATAAAGCCTGTCAGGATTCCCTCACCGAGGACTGCCTCTGAGAAGTGACATGTCGCAATGCTTTCAAAATAATATCCTCCAATGCTGCCTTCAAGGACGGAGAGCCAAAATGTCGGAAGAGTCTGTCCACTATGGACCTACCTCCCCCCAAGAAAGACCACAGCTGGCCTTGCATCTTCCTCAAAGAGGTACAATCTAGGGAACTTGAAGACTCCAAAGCTCCTTAGGCTTCATCCCAAGTCCTCAAAGGAAGTCCATGCTTTCCATGTTTTCCAAAGGCTTGGTCACTTTGGGGCTCAGGCAAGCATGTAATTGAAGCAACCCAGGGGATAGGCTGATAATGTCATGCACATTGAAACACATGTCCAAACAATCTGCTGTCCCTAGCAAACAACAAAATAACTTTAAGGTTAGAGGACTGAAACTGTCTGCCACCCTCCCCTCTGACAATCAATGTTGTGTTAAACATAAATAATGTCAAATTCAATGGTACCATCTTTAAGAATTTAATCACAGCTTCTGTCTCTGTCCATCAACCCAAACCTCTAGTTTAAAATGTTCTGTTCTGGCCTTAGCCCATCTCCCTCATCTGGATGATTACCTACTTCTCAAACTGTACCTAGAGGGCAAAAATACAACCTTCCTTTTCTTATCCTAACCACGGTATCATGAAGGTACCAAAGGTCTCAGTCCTAGGGTGACCGCTATTCTCCATCTTTATACACACTTTCTTAACGGGAAACACATTGCCACCTATGCTACAGATTCTGGATTTGAGTCCCAACTGGGATGATATAATGCCAAAACTAACTTAGTACATACTTACAAACCCACGAGCAAATTCTCCAATAACAAAGGAAACATTTTTAAACACCTTTACTAAAATATCATTCAAGACATTGGTACACATAAATTAGTACAAAAGAAAAACCATATTAACATTTTTTTCCACTTACATATATTGCACATTGCATATTTTCTTTCTTTATAACCATATTTCACTCAAATATTACATAAATAACTCAACTGCTGCCTTCCTTACACCTTACTCCTCCTATCATTCTGCATGCATCATTCCCACAATATTTCTATGTAATTTGCTCCTTCCATTTTCTAAAAAATCCCTCTTCAAGCTCTTTTATCTTTTTGTAATATTCAATACTTCCAATATAGTTTGTTTAGATTTTGATTTCCATTTTCTAGTTATTATTTCTTGCTGCCAATAGAATTAAAATTAACAACGCCTTACTATATCTAGGCATTTCAGATAGTGTGTTCCAGCTCAAAGAATCATTTCCTTGGCTACATCTATTTGCTCATCAAATACTTCTGACAGAGTTCTCTGTAAGGAAATTTTAAAAACTACCAGTTCGTGACACTCTCAAAATATGCGTTCCCATTTACCATTATGGGGTTGGTATAATGGTTAAAGTTTTTGACTCTCAGAATTCTCTTCTCATATCGCCTACTTAGAGGCAATCTCTGCTTGACTTACAAAGCCATGTCTGACCCAGCTCTGTTAGAAATGCTACATTTAAAGAAATTCCAATCCCTCTGCACCACACGCTCCAGAGACCTCAACCTCGTTACTACAATCAACAGAACATGCTGGAGGGACAGGTTCATAACCCAGAGACTGCCCATGCTATGGAACAGACTTCCCATACAAGTCAAGCAGAGCACCTCATTGGCCCTCTTCAAGAGAAATCTTGATGAGTGGATGGGAAATAGAAAATTCACCCCAGGAATCAGTCCAGTGGTTTTACTCGACAGAGACACTGGGAACTAAGGTCGGGTGGCACAATGCCAGGGTAATCCTATGGGCTAGGCTTGTAACGGCTCCAGGGCCATTAGCCTAGTACACACCTATGAACCTATCTATCCCTACAAATCAGGTATCCTACCACAGCATTGCTTTCACTTAGTACTACCCTATCCCTTATTCTGCCTATATGTAGATATCAGGCCTACTCCTCCTGAACATTATTCTCCATGTATTGTTCCCACATTTCGATATATTTCCAAGTCATTTGCTTCTTCCCTTTTCTAAAGATCCCTCTTCCAGCTCTTTTATCTCTTTTTAAAAATGCAATCCTTCATATAAAATTTGTTTAGATATTTTATTTATTTATTTATTTTTAGCAATGATATCTGTTTACCAGGAAAGTCCACTGGGCTGACGAGAACTCACTTTCACTGGAGGCCCAGGGAGAAAAGCTCCAATAGAATAATACAATAAGGAAAATTACAGTACAGGGCAGAGGTGGCTACCACAAGGTAGTTACAATATTTATAAGAATTACTACAATACAAATAATGGCAGTAAAGTGATACAACTTAGATCTACAAATGAAGGATTTAAATGAAGCAAAAGACAAAAATAGGCGATTTTAAATGAAGCAAAAATCATCTGCTGAATTAAGAAGAATTATTAAGAAGTTTATCAGTTTATGTGTGGAGTGGCGGTGGATTTGAGTCTGAATAACTGAGGAGAGAAGATAAGAAAGAAAAGTCATTGATAAAAATATGGCATTAAAGTACTAAGAAGTATAAAAGATTTAGTAATGGTTGATGTGACATCAAGGTCTGTTTGACTGGAGGGAAAGTGTGGTTAGGTGGTTGGAATGTTAAGAAGAGCAATAATAGGACTGAGTTTTGGGGAGAGAGGGTTAGGTGATAGCATTAGACAAGGTAGAACACTTGCAAATCCAGTTGGAAAGAAAGTGATTTTGGAGGGCAGTTTTGAATTTGATGGGATGTTGTTCAGAGGGTACAGAGAAGGTGAGATCATTCCAATGTCTGCCTATATTCCAGGAGTACAGGAGTTTACCAACTGGAAGGTTAGGTTTGTGGACTTGTAGTAGGTTTTGATTTTCTGAGTGTAATGACCTAGTAGGAAAGTAAGGGGCAAATAAGGAGCTGAGTGCAGGGCAGTCTTGTGGTTTGTAAATTAGTCTGAGAGGTAGTTAGTTGGAGGTGTAGTAGGAAGTGTGAGAATTCGAACCAGTGGAGATTTCTTGAGGCTATACAGTGATGGGCAGAATGACGAAAGTTAGAAGCAAATTTGGCAATTTTGTTGCAACATGATTCTAAATTTAGTTTTAGAGAGGACTGAAGGTTAGTTAGTAAAGGAGCACCATAGGTAAGAGAAGGAAGCAAGCAAGAGAGGGTTAAGGCTTGTTTAGTTGAAGGGGAGAGGAATTTATCATGCCTGTAGAGGAAGCCAGGCTTTTTGTGGGTTTTAGATATATTAGATTGGATATGTAGATCAAATTTTAGATTGTTGTCTATTATAACCCTTAGGAGTTTATATTGGCTACGAGTTCAACTTTTATAGCGTTCAATGAGAGAATGTTAAAGTCTTGAACATTGACAGAGGGATTTTTTGGGGGTAAACAACATAAGTTTGTTTTTTTTGGCGTTTAAAGACAGGTGATTTTGGTGGAGCCAAGATTCAACAGTAGAGAAAACTGTTTGGGTCATTTGTTGGAGGATAACTGGGCTGGGTGCAGAACACACTATGGTCGAGTCATCAGCATATTGGACTAGAGAGGAGTATGGTAATGCTTGGTGTAAATTGTTAATGGAAATATTAAATAGAAAGGCACCAAGAATTGAACCTTGAGGGATGCTAGTAGGGTTGTGGAGGTAGGGAGAGATTGACTGCTGCCATTTGATGGCATGTTGTCTATTAGAGAGACAGCTTTCAAACCAGGTAAGTGATGGACAAGACAGCCCAATGGAAGAAAGTTAAGAGAGAAGGATAGAATGAGATATGGTATAAAATGCCTTGGATAGATCTAGAAAGAGAGTAGATGCTATAAAGCCGGAGTCACTGATTTTGTTACTAGTAACTAAGAAGGATTTGAGAGCAGTAGAAGTACTGTGGCCAGGGCAGAATTCATGTTGAGTTGGGGAGAGGATGTTGTTTAACAGGTAGTTGACTAGTTATTTTTGGATACATTTTTCGAGAATTTTAGATATAGGGGAAAGTACAGTGATAGGTCGGAAGTTAGAGATGTCGGAGGAAGGGCCCCCTTTATGGAGGGGTAGGATAATGGATTTTTGCCATAAGGAGGAAACATAAGATTCTTGGATCAATCTGTTGATTAGAATGCTGATCAGATAAGCTACTGTGTGAGTGGCAATCTTGAGGAATTTGGCAGGAATGTTGTCAGCTGAGTTGGAGCAGGGTTTTAGCTTTAGCAAGAGTTTTCTTTTATATATAGGAAGTATGAGTAGGGGAAAGATTAAATTCAGTATGAGAAAAGTGTTTTTTCCAGTTTTGTGTAGGTGTAATTGAGGATGTGGTATTGTGAGGTAGGAGTGAGGAGAAAGGAGAATTCAGGTTAGGATTTCTAGGAAGAGGGGAGGAAAAATAAGCTGTGAGATTAGCTATTGTATCAATGAAACAGGAGTTAAATTTGGAGGCAATAAGGTCAGGTGACATGGGGAAGGTACAAGGGTTGGTTTTAGTGCCAGGATTCAGAAAATTATTGATAGAAGACCAGAAATGTTTGGGGTTATTTTTCCTGTTTAATTGTAAGTTCCAGAAATATTGTTGTTTAAAATAAACTTATCGGCAAAGGCAGAGAGGTTACGAAGTTATTAAAAATGGATACGATTGGTCAGCTAAAGCTTCCATGATTTGTCCCTATTACGCATGATTTATTTTGTAGTTTTAGAAAGCCAGGGGGCATGACTGGATTTGATTCTAATGGATCTAGTGGGTGCCAGGCTGTGGAGAATACTAAGAAAGGAGTTGCTGAAATAAAGAAGGGCATCATCTAGTGGTAAGGCTTTGAGACCGCTACAGTTGTGACCTTTAAAGGAGAGTATTAAATCTGTTTTGATAAGTTTTGTATGACTCTAATATTGTGGGTTTTAGAGAAAGATGTGCAGTTACGAATAGTGTAGGTTGGGAGGTGGACACTAAAGGTATTTGGAAGGGTGCCAGCAACTTGAAACTTGGAAGGGTCTGTGACCAAGATTCAGTCTAGAATTGAGCCTTTGTTATTTTTAAAGTTATATCTAGTGGTAGACAATTAGTTGAGTAAAGTGGAATAGGTTAATGCTGTTGGGGGATTGGACAGTGGATGTAGCTGCCCAGTCTATATTCATATCACCTAATCTAACGGTTTCATTTTTTATTGTATGGGAAATCCAGGAAAGAATGTCTTCTAGAACTGGGATATTATTCCCAGGTGGAAGGTAAATTACTGTAATACAGAGCTTTTGGAATTATTAAGGTTGAGGAATGAAATTAGGATTTCAGCGTTATGGAATTTAGGAATAGTATTAGGAAAGATGGATATGTTAAGAGTATTCGGGTAAATTAAAGTGACACCACCTCCTTTTTCGTTTCCCATTGACCCTGATTACATTGAAATTAGGAGGAAGGAATTCAGAGTCTTGGATGTTTGGCTTCAATCAGGTTTCAGTAGCCGCTATGATACGAGTTCTATTTAGAGTTAGCCAAGCATGAAATTCAGAAGTTTTGTTGCAGATACTTTGAAAGTTAATGGTGGTTATATGGAGGTTTTTACAGGAGGAGAGACATGGGTTAGGGTGAATATCTCCTGAACATATAAGGGAGGAGATGAAGAGAAACAATTTGTGAAAGGAATCTTTTAGCATGGAGAGAAAGAGGGTAGGAAGCTGTACTAGACTATTGTGTTTGTAGGATAAAGAAAATTTAGTAGTGAGTACTAGGGGTTTACTGCGTATGAGAGGTCAGTACTAGGGGTTTACTGCATATGAGAAGAGAATGCGGGTAAAGGCTAGGAGATATGTGAGAGTAGGAGTGTCCTTTGGAAATTGACTGTGTGAGTGTTTGGTTGAGTAAGGAGGTTAGGGAGTGAGGTACTAGTGCTGTGAGGTTAGTGAGTATTAGCTGAGCTATGAAGAAAGGCAGTAGGTATATCAGGGTTGTTGCTAGGGAAGACATTGTGGGAGGTGAATCTCAGAGAGATGAGATTAGGAGTTAGTGAGGGAGAAGGAAATAAAATAGTAGTTAACTGGATATGTGGAAGTAAAAAAGATAGTAGTGAGTGTATCTGTAGGTGGGAAGATAGGGGCCTGTTAGTGCCTGGTGATTGTAGGAGGACGTGGGAGTGGTTGAGGGAGGAAGTGGGAGTGGTGAGGAGAGAATAAGTGTAACTGATGTGGGGGTGGGGGGGAATGGGGGTAGGGTAGGGGAGCGGAGTGAGCCCGAGCGAAGCAAAGGGCGAATGGAGCAGGAAGATCCACCCTGCAGACTAGCCTCGTGTATGCAAAAAAACAATCAGACTGCAGCCAACTAATCCAGGTATGTGCAGGTGATGAGGGAACTGCTGAAAGAGGCCTTGTGTAATAACTTCTTAAAAACAGGGTTTCCCACTAAAACATGCTAAATATTAAGACACTTAACTCTAGTTTCTGGGGGAGCAAAAACATATTGCAACAGATGGTAATGCCAATTCTGCAGCTATAGCTCTATATACCTTACACAGGCATGTTTAACTTTTTGCTGCTTTCTGTTAAATCCCAAACAAACTGATAGTGTTCAGAATAATAGCGCTTGAAGTGAGGAGGGGGGAATGAAAGGGGAAGCACGTCCTGTACTGTGAACGCCTTTACAGAGATAAAGATGGCTAACTTGTACTGTTTAAGCAAAGCTAACCACATACACCTACACTGATTGCAGGACAAGAAACAAGCCCTGGAATTTTACTATGCAAGGTCCCATTTATGGTGCGATGTCTTTTTCACTATAGCATCTTGGGTTTGCTTGAAGATACAATGGGTTTGATTGAAGGCACAGTGGAAAAGCACAAAATACGGTAGGGGACTGTAGAGAGAAAGAGACACAGAGGTTAGACTTTTCAAGAGAGAAAGTACCGGAGAAGGATTGAGGCAAGAAAAGGAGGCAACAGACACCACAACTGATAACAGTGCATACAGCATATAACACATGCACTAAGATAACTACAAGGCACTAAAGTTACATATTCAAAAACATTCAGAGAATATCTAGAGTACAGCTTTCTGTTAGCAGTGCTTATAAATTACATCAGGTTAGATATGTACAAATGCTCTACTTTAAACCCTACAAACACCAAGTATTTTAAAGGAAAATTACAGTAAGTACTGACTAGGAAGCAGTCGCTAATATTTTAAAGGAAAAATATAGCAATTAATGACTAGGGAAGCAGTCGCTATTAAACCGTGAACTGCCTAAAGTCTTGGTAATGCTAAAAGGTGGCAGACCCAGGCAAAGTGCAAGTAACACTCCTTGTAGTCAATAAATGAGAAGGACAATAACCAATAACATACACACTTGCTAAAAATACAGTGTTGTAGTGATTATTTATATGCAATTCAGATTGTGTCCCAGCTCAAAATAATCATTTCCTAAGCTACAGCCATTTGCTCCCTCAATATTTCTGACAGAGTACTCTTATAGGGAATTTTTTTAAATCTACCAACTCATTACACCACCAGAAAACAAGTTTCCAGTTACTGCATCCTTCCCCATCATGCCTCCAACATTTGCTATCAACCCAAGGAAAAACTATTTGAAGTTTGCTTGGGGTATAAAATATCTATGCAAAGACTTACAAGAAAAAATCCTAAACCTTCAGAACTTTCTTGCACACCTGGAAGCCATATATATATATATATATATATATATATATATATATATATATATATATATATATATAAGCCATCCCACTGCTCCTTTGTAAACTACTTTTCCAGTCTCTCTTCTCAAACTTTTATAAACTCCTTTGATTCATTCTTACAGTTATCAAGCAATATCTTGCGTGTCCTACTAATTATCCCCTTTTTACAGCATCTTTTCTTCTAGATTCAACTAGAAACCTCTTCCAGAGCAGGTCTTTACTTGAATGACCCTATCCTTTTTGCTTTGCGTATACTGTGACATCAATCCCTGATAAGGATTGTAGTCTCTAGCCTGTAGCCTGTAGTACAATCTTATTGGCCTTATCCCACTCTATTACCTTCCCCTCTCTAGTTATTTCCTCCCAGTACCTTGGTTCGTTTGCCAGCTTTCTCCAATAGATTGCAGCCCCTATCCCCTTGCCTATTTTCTGTAACCATACTTGCAGTTATCCCTATTGGCAAGATCTACGTTCCCCACTCATGTCTTGGCTTAGTTCTTTAGAATACTGGCTGCATCTTTATGAATACAATATTCTGTATCCCATTCTCTACTTATTTCTTCACCTGTCCCCCCACTTCATCATCATTATCACTTTTCACTTTGAATTATAACCTATAATGCATAAACGCCTTAATTGTGTAACTCTAAAATATCTCTCCAAATCAGATAATCCTAAACCACCTTGTTCTAGTGTAAGGACCAAATTATCCCATTCAACTCTTGATATGCTTGACCTGTACATAAAACTGAAGTGCCTACATACAATGTCATTGCTTGTATCTTACTAGCCATATCCATAAACAAAAGCTTCCAGTTTGTAAGTTGCTGTTATCAGTAGTGGCTGGTGACTTCAAATCAAAGGGGGACTGCAGGAGACAGCTGAATGGGTGGGGCCAACTACAAATGGGCGGGGCTATGCTAAAACAAGCAAAAACTGGGACTTTAATTAAACTCTGCCCTGGGTGCCAAACCATCATTATGCGAGTCCAATCAATACAAAATGAAGTGTAGAAGAAAAAACATATTTCAATGCATTGGCTACATGACAGCTTATTTAATATCTAGATGGAAACAAAAAGGTTGTGAGGCATAAAAACATTTCTTTTTAAATACATTACTAGAATGACAGTCAAAATCAAGTATAAAAAAATCAAGCAGCACTCAACTCAAACCACTTCTCCTTGCACTGCAGTTCTAATTATAATTTATATTCACCTTTATAAAAGTACCAAGTAAAATGCTGAAAGTAGCAACCTCTGTGATACCCCCACTTGCGAAAATGTTTCTTATCCAAAAAAGACCTGCTGCCTGACAACAACTATCTACTTGTCTCATAGGGAAAACACAATCTAAGTAAAAAATGAACCGTAAACAAGAAACAAGCTCAAGATGAATTGCTTAAAGGATTACTGCACATGTTATGGATCACACATGATAGATTGGCATTCTGTTTGGATTACGGGTAAAGCCTGCAAAGATGATTGCAAGTCTCCAACAAACGTAATGAGCTTCTGAAAATACTGTAATCCTGTCCTTTATTACAAATACTGTCGTATGCATTTCAATACCCAAGGCTTATATGCTGTCTAGTTATGTAAATATTCTCTGCATGGTAACAACAAAAAGGCTTTCAATGTTGGTAATTCTTTAACAGTAGGCTTATTAAAGCTTACTTGCATCTTACAGTCTCAGACAAGCTTACCTGATGGTCATTAAAACATTGCTACTTAAACACAGAGCAACAGGCATTGCAACATGCATTTTCCTGAATAAGCAGGATAAATAAACAGTATAAAAATATGACAGAAAACCAGAACATTCTCAAAATCAAGGACAGATGAAAAGCCACTGTAGTACTTGTGTCTACCTTGGATGGGGGGATACTCTGCACACTTACACTACATAACTCTTCCTTGGCTTGCTTGGACACAGCCAGAGTCACTTCATGGAGGAGTGGGGTGCAACAAGTATGTCACAATTTGAAAGGTCTCTGACGGTGATGGCCCTAACACATTTGTCATACCGCTCAACCTCAGAGCAAGAAATCTGGACAAAGCCATAAACAGAAGTGGGCAAAGGCCCAAAAATAAGGGCAATTTTTAAAATATTGCTCTTATAAACATAGAAAGATAATAGAATAGTAAGTCTTGCATTGGTATGAATTTTCTGAAGGGTATGAAATCTGAAACTCAAATAACTGTCATTATTTTCTAACTTTAATCTTTAATGATTTGCCACTATTTGCCAGAAAACCACAATTTTATGAAAAATGGACCAAAAATGTGATGCAAACATATAAAATAGTCACACAATACAGCTGGGAACCTGTCAAAGAAGGGAAACTTTTGATATTAGTACTGTTAACTTGAGCAGCTGACAAAATAAGAGAATCTACTTGCATTTCTGAAATTAAAAGTAATCTATAACTCTGATCATTACAATTATTTATTGATTGTAAACCCTCTACATTTTCTTCCACATTTGCCATTTTTCGGAGGGGTTATTAGGTGGAGAGCAATATTCTGAGCCAAAATCGGGGACAGTTCAGAGGTTTGGATATACCTAATTCTATAAAACAATTTATTTGCCCATACCTCAAAACCTCTTAATGGTGGAAATCAGGACAAGGCCAAATATATTAGGGAAACATACAAACAGTACTAAAAATTGCTCCTGTATAAACTTAGACAGTTGACAGAATAATGGGTATTGCTTTAGCGTGCATTTTTCTGAAGGGTATGAAGTCCGAAACTCAGTCCGTCATTATTTAGTGACTTCATTCCTAAATGATTTGCCAGAAAACCTCAAATTTTATGAGGAACAAACCAAAAATAAGAAGCAAACATCTATTCCTTCTGCAAAAATCTGGACAGTTGAGAGGTATAGTTCAGCTGGGGCTGTCTGAGTTTGCCACCCTTCCCCCCCTCACAAAATCATGGTCGAATGGGACCTTCCCCCTGCAGCTATTCCAATATCCCATTACTTGGCTATTTTGCCCCATTTACCATAAACACTGTAATGTGCATACTGCTTTACTTTTATGATGATTTAGATTTCATTTAAAAGTTTTACTTACCATTTTACAGCATAAACACTAATAGGCATCTGCTAAACAAAGCAATGCAGTCTCACAATGAAAATAGACTTGGCATTAAAACATCTCTGCCCTTGAAACAGCATTCAAAGAAAATACATTTGGCCAGTGGGCAGATAAAGATTAACTTTGGACTGTTTTCAAATCATATGCCCCTTGCACAGGAAACATACATGCCTTCTTTGATACACCTTCCTGATTGTATTAAATTATATTCCTTGTATAATGCACTACAGTTGTTAGAGGGAGTTAATGTAATGTTTTGAACATGTTTCCAGTAAACAATGAAACAAAATGCATGCAGCACTAATGACAAAACTGCCCAATTCAGAACATTTCCATCATAAAAGTCTACTCAAACTTCTACAGTCCACCAGTATCAGTAAATATGCACAATCTCTGTAGAAATAAAAGTCATCTAAATAATTCCAATAAGAGATCTGTAACTAATGAAGAGGCTGCTGCTAGCAAACACCTTCATATTTCATTGTTTCATCTACAGATGAAGTGCTTGTTGACTTTGAGGAATAAATTGCCTATCCAACGAAAGCAAGCAAATAAGTCCAAAAATCCAAAAAGCTGACAAAAAGCTGTGTCAGTATGAAGAAATTTATTATAATCCAAGCCAATAGTAAGCGCTTTCGTCTCTTATGCAAGAGACTTCTTCAGACTATGGCTTTACCATAAAAAACATATGCTTTAAATACTGCATTAATTCACATTTTAAAACACCATTTAACATTTAAAAGCACAGTGACATAAAAATGCAAAGTAACCATGCATACATTAATGCTTCAACCCCTTTCTTTTTAAATACATTACAAACTCTTCCCTATTATTTAAACCTGGAGGGAAACAAGTATTTAGTTTGACTTGTCAACAATATTCTAGCCAACATAGTTCTTCAACATTTACTGACTTAATAGTTTGATGCACAGTGTCCAAAACTATACATTTAAAATTAATTTTACATTTCTTATCAACATAATGTTGGCTCATAGCATTTTTTACATCTCCATTGCCAATAGCATAATTATGTTCATAAATTCTTTTGTATAGTTCTCTCTCTTAGTTCTTCCCACATAAAATGATCTACATTCTAAACACATCATTAAATAAATAACATTTTTTGATTTACATGTAAACCTCCCTGGGACTTGGACTACTGTTTTCCCCACTAATAATTCACTACTATCAGTAAATAAATATTGGCAGTGGTTGCAATTATAACATTTAACCATCACTTTTCTTACCTCAGCTTCTTTAACTTTATTTAGTTTACTTTGAAATAGATCTTTAAAGTTTCTAGCCCTTTTCTGTACAAACTTGGGTTCATTTCCTATTTTCTCCATAATTTCCTCTATTTCCTTTTAAAATTCCCCAATTTCTCCTCACTATATTTTTTATAGTGTTTGAATCTGTACTATTTTGTATTACTAATTCTGTACTATAATTTGTATGTGTTTTATCACCAACATTATTATTGACATTGTTCCTCTTAATTAATTCATCAGTGAACAACCTTTGTACATCATCTTGTGGATATCCTCTTATTTCCATCCTTTTACAAAAATTTGAAGCTTCAAGCTCAAACAATTCATCATCTTTAGTTAAATTACTAATTCTTTTAAACTGTCCCTTTACGATATTAACTTTAGTTCTTTTAGGGTGCAAACTAGAATAATGCAAATACATATTATTTTGAAAATCTTTCTTATAAATCTTAGAAATTAATTTATTATCATATTTATATATTGTCAGATCTAAAAAATTAATTTTATCCGCATTATAACTAAGTAAATCTTATATAGGAACAAACATTATTAATGTACTTTAAAAAGTTATTTAACTCATTAACAGTACCATCCCACACTACAAGGACATAGTCAATAAATCTTAACATCTTGACTATACGTTTACAATGTTCACTTTCTAAAATATTGGCTATTTCCCAACCTTGCATAAACACATTAGCATAACTAGGGGCTAGAGCAGCACCCATCGCAACACCATTTGTTTGGACATGTACTTGATCATAGAACTCTAAAAAAAATGATGCCTCAATTTGCATAAGAGACGAAAGCACTTACTATTAGCTTGGATTATAATAAATTTCTTCATACTGACACTGCTTTTTGTCTACTGCAAAATTGAGGCAAAATCTTCACAAGTGATGGTGGTGGGTAGGGAATTCAAGCTGTTGCTGCCTCCTCCCAAGGTATAGCATTTGAGTCTAGCCACCAGGTTATTTCCTGAGTTCTGTCTAGCCACCAGGTATAGGGCATTACACAAACACACATGGTGACTAGAAGATTTAACTGGTTCAGACATACGGGCATGCAATGATTTTACCTCTTCTACTGACTAGTCCACAGTCAAATTATTTTACACAGTCCTTCAGCAAATGTATAAGTGACAAAAAGTTTATCATACCAAGATTTGTGTGATCAGGTGTCAAACCACAAGACATTCCACACTGCTTGTATCATGGAAGACATGCCTCTCAATTTATGTGTTCAAAAAATCAGGGACAAGAGTCCAAAATAATTTTAGGTGGAGGGAAAAGGTCCAAATCCATGGAAATGTTTTTAAATATTCATATAATTTACTTACAAACTTCAGAGAACACATTTTACATCTGCATTCATTTTCTGAAGAATGAGTGTTATAAAACTCAAATGTATGGCTTTATTTACGGACTATAATCCTCAGCAATTTACCAGAAATTCAAAAACTGTATGAAAGGGTGAATATACAAATTAAGGAGAGTTGATTGCTATGATGGAAGTTGTTAATACTGTTGATATTAGTGAGGTTGGCAAATTGCTCTAAGAAGGGGAGCAGTAAGGTAAGTAAGTAGAATTATAGAAAGCAAGGTGACCTAGAGTTCTGGTAGGCTGGTTCATATTTTTTGGGTTTAGGTATCCCTAATTAGAACTGGTTGGGTGTTTACATCTCTGAAACTATGGAGGTAAAGAGATACCATAATTGGTTTAGAATCAGATTAAGGCTAGTCTGAATGGGCATCTTAAAATTTAAGCTATGTGGGGCAGTTGCTTTGTGGTAAAATCTCCAGCTCACCAATAAACAGCATACTACCTCAGTGGCAAGATATCTGCCTCAACTCTAGTATGTGGGTTCAAGCCAAATTTCTGGAGACTATTGAGTTAATATGTTCTCCCAGTATCAATACTGTTTTTCTGCAAATTCTCTGGCTTCTTCCCACTTCCAAAGAACATGTTGCTTGACTGGCTACACTAAACTGTCTATATTGATTTTTGCTATTGCTATTGACTGTAGCTGACAACGGTCCATGGAGCAGCCCACTTACCAGGGTAAACAGTGAACGTCTTTAGACTTCATGCCAAGAAAAAGGAGTAATGGACTGTTCTCATTTAAAGGGAAAATAACTGACTTTTGCTAAGGAAATAAGTGAGACCTCGACAGATGGACATTAGATTCCTTGGGTTCACAGAGTAAATGGCAAATAAAATGAGGACAGGTGATGAGATAGCAGTCAAGTTTAATAAAATAATCCACAGTGCCATTGTATGCTGAAACAAAAACTGCTTACAGTGAAAGTTTAATCAGATTCTAATATTCAGAAAAAATGTACATACACGCTCTCATAGTGCTGAAGGGTGCATAAACATGCTCATGTCATACTGAAGGACATACCTTATCCAAGTAGCCAGAGTGACCTGCAATAAATATTTGCAACATTTTCTGTGATCTTTCAAGCTTTTCATATTTTAATAATACTTGGCCACAGCATTCCAATCTACATCCCAGCTTATCAGTAGCTAACAGAGTAGTCCTTTGCACAAAAAAGCTATGCAGCATGCCACAGACCCTCAAAGCTGGGTAACAGTATTGGTGAACACATTAGAATACCAAGACTAAAACTTGGTCCAGAAATAAAGGCCCACACATCTTTTATAACCAATTGCAGAGACAAAGGCCCACATTATACATTTTGTAATCCAGGTCCTTACCTCAGCTTCTTTAACTTTATTTAGTTTACTTTGAAATAGATCTTTAAAGTTTCTAGCCCTTTTCTGTACAAACTTGGGTTCATTTCCTATTTTCTCCATAATTTCCTCTATTTCCTTTTAAAATTCCCCAATTTCTCCTCACTATATTTTTTATAGTGTTTGAATCTGTACTATTTTGTATTACTAATTCTGTACTATAATTTGTATGTATTTTATCACCAACATTATTACTGACATTGTTCCTCTTAATTAATTCATCAGTGAACAACCTTTGTACTTCATCTTGTGGGTATCCTCTTATTTCCATCCTTTTACAAAAATTTGAAGCTTCAAGCTCAAACAATTCATCATCTTTAGTTAAATTACTAATCCTTTTAAGCTGTCCCTTTACGATATTAACTTTACTTCTTTTAGGGTGAAAACTAGAATAATGCAAATACATATTATTTTGAAAATCTTTCTTATAAATCTTAGAAATTAATTTATTATCATATTTATATATTGTCAGATCTAAAAAATTAATTTTATCCACATTATAACTAAGTAAATCTTACATAGGAACAAACATTATTAATGTACTTTAAAAAGTTATTTAACTCATTAATAGTACCATCCCACACTACAAGGACATAGTCAATAAATCTTAACATCTTGACTATATGTTTACAATGTTCACTTTCTAAAATATTGGCTATTTCCCAACCTTGCATAAACACATTAGCATAACTAGGGGCTAGAGCAGCACCCATCGCAACACCATTTGTTTGGACATGTACTTGATCATAGAACTCTAAAAAAATTATGCCTCAAAACTAAATCAATCATCTCCATTAGTAACCCTACTGTACTTGGGGAGAACACTTAGGTTCATAGGTTCATAGGTTCATACTAGGCTATCTGCCCAAGGGCATTTATAAGCCTAGCCCATGGTTATTTGGCTTTCGCCACCCCTTTAGTTTGAATAAAACTATGCCTATTATTTTGCTGTGCCTCTGTCAAGCAGTGACACTGAAGTAATCCCTGGGGTATATCTGCGATCCCCCATCCATTGGTCAAGATTCCTCTTGAACAAGGCCAGCGAGGTGCTCTGCCTCACATGTACCGGGATTTTGTTCCACAGCATAGGGAGTCTCTGGGTGATGAATCTGTCCCTCCAGCATGTTCTATTAATAACCGTGTCAAGGTTTAAGTCTCCGCCCTTGTGGTTCTGAGGGATCTAGATTTTTGAGGTGAAGCATATTCATCAAATCAGGGTTTGACATGGCCTTATATGGCAGGCACAGGCCACCACTGAGGCAGCGGTATGAGACTGAATAGAGCAGGAGTTCTTTCAGTCGGGCAGCATAAGACATATTTTGAGACCCTTTATCCTTTTGGTGAGGAACTTTTGGGGCCTTTCCAGCTGCTGCAGGTGTCTGGTCAGATACATTCGAATGGGGCATTGTACTCAATCATATGTCTAATGAGTGATGAGTACAGGGGGCGATGACCTCCCTTGATCTAGATGTGAATCCTTCATGATCAGGTGGGCAATGTAGAAGGTTTTCCTAACTACTTTAGCAACATGAGTGTCAAACGAAAGGCTACTGTCAACCTGGGTCCCCAGATCCCTGATGACTTCTTATGTGCTCAGTGGATTGCCACCTATATGGTAGCTAGGGTAACCTTGTTTTTCCCGAAGGGTATGACTATGCATTTCTTGGCATTTAACTTTAGGCCATGGCTCTGGCACCAGTTATCCATTTCTGTGAGGCCCTTCTGAAGGATATCTGTGTCAGATGTGTTTTCGACTATGGCCCAGTTTGCAGTCATCTGCAAACTTTGTCAGCCATAACCCTCCTGTGTTTGCTTGTACTTCAGAAAAGTAGATGCCGAACAAGAGTGGACCCAGGACTGAGCCCTGTGGGACACCACTTGTGACAGGCTTTGAGTCTGACATGGCTCCAGCAACTCTGACCCTGTGGGTTCTGTCACTTAGACAGTTTGCAACCCATCTTGTGATGTATGGGTTTACATTCAAGCTGATGAGTTTTTTGATACCTGAGTGGGGTATTGTGTGAAGGCCTTTGCCAGGTCAAGGTAGGCTGTATGGACTGCCTTTCCTCATCAATGGCCTTGGTGACTGTCTCGAAAAAGTCAACCAAGTTTAAAAGGCATGATCTGCCTTTGACAAAGCCAAACTGGGTTGGATCCAAAGTCTGCAAGTTCCCTATGTCTTTATTTATGAGTTCCATTATGATCCTCTCCATGGCTTTGCAGATAAGGCTTGTCAAGCTAATGGGACGGTAATTTCCAGGGTCGGTGGAGGCACCGCCTTGTGAAGTGGGACCACAGTCGTCGCGCCACTCCTTGGTGCGTATCCTGAGGTGAGGCTAAGATTAAACAGCTGTCCTAACTGGGTTTAATTCCTCACTGAGTTCATGGAGCACACAGCCGGGGACACCATCCAGTCCCATGGATGCTGTGGTTTTTGCTTTGGAGAGAGCAGTTCTCACCTGGGCGTTGGAGATCTTTGGGGGCTACAATCCTCTGGTATAGATATCTCTCCTTTTGGGGGAGGGGAGAAGTTTGCACTGAACCTGTCAGCCAGTATGTTGGCAATGTGTGTAGGTTCAGTAATCTTCACATCATTTTGAACTAATTCTGAGCATATCTGGGAGTTTCCTCCTAGGTTTCTAACATAGCTAAAGAAGGCCTTATGATTGTCTTTTGAATCCTTGGCGATTTTTCTCTCAAAATTTGCCTTGGATGATTTTATGAGAGCTCTTAGTTTTTTACTTATAATGATCAAGGGTATCTTACCTTTCAAGGATTTTGCTCTATCTTGTAGTAGCTTCCTCCTTTTGTTGTAGAGCTTGTTTATGGCTGGGGTCCACCAGACTGGACGCTTGCCTTTGGTACAAAGAGTCTTAGTTTTGTTTGGGATTGCCTGATCCATGCAGTCCTGTAGGTGCTGGTAGAAGGCATTTGTAAGTGATTCAGCGGTTTGAGTAATGTTTACCACTGGCTCAGGGGCCTTAAAGGAGACCACACTAGTTTTTAGAAGTGTGAAGTCGGCTTTTGAGAAGTTTTCACTGTGGTCTTTTTGTTTCAGGTGGGGGCGGGATGAGGACCTCCAGCGAGATTAGTTTATGATCTGATCTCACCAGTGAGGGGTATACTTCCGGTGTTGAACATTGTGATCCCATGTTCGTGATGATGAGATCAAGTATGTTTTCTCCTCTTGTGGGGATGGTGACTAGTTGTTCCATGGCATTTGAGTTTATGAACTCCAGGAACCTTTGGGCTAGAGTGTTTGGGCTTGAGTAGTGTTCCCAGTCTATATTAGGGTAGTTGAAGTCACCTAGTATGATGGTGTTTGGAGATACATTTATCCGCTCCATTGTTTTCAGGAAGGCCATGTGAGGTTCCTGAGTTTGAGAGGGTGGCCTGTAACATGCTACAAATTGCAGAGCAGTCTTGCCTATGGTTAATTGCACCTGGATGGTCTCCGATGCATCGTCGCGTTGCCACCAACCTTGAGGTGTGGGTGTCCTTTATGAATATGGACACCCCTCCTTTCTTGGTGTTGTCCGGATTTTGGGGCGGAATGCATGATATGAGGTGAAACCTGCTAGTGCTGGGGTGCTCTCAGGAGCCTTGAACCAGGTTTCTGTCACAGCACAGACATCGATGTTCTCCATACTGAGAAGGGCCTCGAGTCGTGCATCTTGAGATTGAGACTTCTGGCATTGAGCAGCATTACCCTTAGTTTTTACTTTTTGTGTTCTAGGGTGGTAGGTTTAGAATTTGAGCCTTGCCTAAAAAGGCACTATGGGGTGGCAAGAGCCTTTGCCAATATCCGGAAGCCTAGGGGTGACAGGTGCAAGCCGTCCCTTGCGAAGCAGCGTGGCTTGTCCAGCATGTCATCCCAGGCAGACAGACATTGGATCCCCTTTGAATGACACCAGAATTTAAGCCAATTATTAATGCTGATCATCTTATCACTGTATTGTGGCATCATTCTAGGTGAAGGTAGGATACTGCTCAAGGTCAGGGTCATACCTGCCTGGGCTACATAATCAGAGAGCTCCTCAATGTCTCTTTTCATGTAGTCCAAGGAGGTACGTCTCAGGTCGTTGACACCAGCGTGGACAATGACTGAGTCGTACTTGTACCTGCTGTTGAGAGACCTGAGTGCTTGTGTTATGTGGCGGATTCTAACGCCCGACAGGCAGCTTACTGTGACCTTCTCCTTACTCAGTCTGGTGAGCGGGACGTCAGTGTGTCTGACTATGGAGTCACCTATGACAAGTATGTTTGGTGTTGTATTTGGCCTTAAGGGCAGTGACTGCTTTGCACACTGATTTTGTTGTTTATGTGTTGTTTGTGTGGTGTATTGAGTTTGCAGTTGCTTGGTTTGCAGTTACTTTAGATTCTAATACTTCTACCCTTACTGTCTCCATTCCTTCTTTATTTGGAATCATGGTATACAAATAATTGATATCTAATGTAACCAGTATATGTGAATCAGACACCTGAATCTCTTTCAGTTTTTTTATACAATCATATCTTTTATACAAGTCTTACCCCTTGGTACTACCCTCTGTAGATGCTTGTCAACAAACACCAACATCCCTTCAGTTTTGCTATTTCTACTCACCACTATGGGTCTTAATGGTAGGGAATCTAGGTTTTTATGGATCTTTCGAATACCAAAGATCCTACTTATTTTTGGAGATGATTGATTTAGTTTTGAGCCATAATTATTTAGAGTTCTATGATCAAGTACATGTCCAAACAAATGGTGTTGCAATGGGTGCTGCTCTAGCCCCTAGTTATGCTAATGTGTTTATGCAAGGTTGGAGAAATAGCCAATATTTTAGAAAGTGAACATAGTAAACATATAGTCAAGATGTTAAAATTTATTGATTATGTCCTTCTAGTGTGGGAAGGTACTATTAATGAGTTAAATAACTTTTTAAAGTACATTAATAATGTTTGTTCCTATATAAAATTTACTTAAAGTTATAATGTGGATAAAATTATTTTTTTAAATCTGACAATATATAAATATGATAATAAATTAATTTTTAAGATTTATAAGAAATATTTTCAAAATAATATGTATTTGCGTTATTCTAGTTTGCATCCTAAAAGAACTAAAGTTAATATCGTAAAGGGACAACTTAAAAGGATTAGTAATTTAACTAAAGATGGTGAATTGTTTGAGCTTGAAGCTTCAAATTTTTGTAAAAGGATGGAAATAAGAGTAACAGTATCAGCAATGCATCTATATACTGTGGGAGTAGAACCCACAGCCTTTTGCATCAAAAGGAAGTACACTACCTGTTGTGCTATTAATAACGCAAGCAAACTTAGCATAACCAGCATTAGACTTATTTTCAAAGCTCTGAGCTCCTTGTAAAATCCACTCAACTGTATCTCTCAACTTTAAAGCACAAGAAATCTGGAAAAAGCCAAAATTTATGGGGGAAGGGACAAAAGCCAAAAACTAGGGACACATTTTAAACATTGCTTGTATAATCTTGGAAAGTTGCTAGAATAAAATTCTGTGTTACCATCATGCATTTCACTGCCAAGTCTTGAACTCAAGAACCTACACACTACAGCCAGAGCAACACACCACTATGGTAGATCAGCTATTTCTTGAAAGACAGGTAGACTGAAACTTAAATTGCTATACCTTCAATGAATTCAGTTCTCACCATAGCTCTCAACTTCTTAGCACAAGCACCTAGACAAAGCCAATAATGGGGAAATACAGCCCCCAAAATAGGGACAGATTTCAAATGTTGATCTTATAACCAGAAAATTGCTACAATAAAAGATTTTGTGTTACCATGCACTGCATTGAAGAATATGAAGTCTGAAATTAAAATGCCTATCATTAGTGAATTCAAAATGCAGAAAACCACAGATGTTATGAAGAACAGAAAAGAGCAAAATTGAGACAAAATCTTCACAAGTGGTGGTGGTGGGTAGGGAATTCAAGCTGTTGCTGCCTCCTCCCAAGGTATAGCGTTTGAGTCTAGCCACCAGGTTATTTCCTGAGTTCTGTCTAGCCACCAGGTAGAGGTCATTACACAAACACACATGGTGACTAGAAGATTTAACTGGTTCAGACATAGGGGCATGCAATGATTTTACCTCTTCAACTGACTAGTCCACAGTCAAATTATTTTACACAGTCCTTCAGCAAATGTATAAGTGACAAAAAGTTTATCATACCAAGATTTGTGTGAGCGAGTGTCAAACCACAAGACATTCCACACTGCTTGTATCATGGAAGACATGCCTCTTAATTTATGTGTTCAAAAAATCAGGGACAAGAGCCCAAAATAATTTTAGGTGGGGGAAAAGGTCCAAATCCATGGAAATGTTTTTAAATATTCATATAATTTACTTACAAACTTCAGAGAACACATTTTACATCTGCATTCATTTTCTGGAGAGTGAGAGTTATAAAACTCAAATGTATGGCTTTATTTACGGACTATAATCCTCAGCAATTTACCAGAAATTCAAAAATTGTATGAAAGGGTGAATATACAAGGGAAAATTAAGGAGAGTTAAGAGCTATGATGGAAGTTGTTAATACTGTTGATATTAGTGAGGTTGGCAAATTGCTCTAAGAAGGGGAGCAGTAAGGTAAGTAAGTAGAATTATAGAAAGCAAGGTGACCTAGAGTTCTGGTAGACTGGTTCAGATTTTTTGGGTTTAGGTATCCCTAATTAGAACTGGTTTGGTGTTTACATCTCTGAAACTATGGAGGTAAAGAGATACCATAATTGGTTTAGAATCAGATTAAGGCTAGTCTGAATGGGCATCTTAAAATTTAAGCTATGTGGGGCAGTTGCTTTGTGGTAAAATCTCCAGCTCACCAGTAAACAGCATAATACCTCAGTGGCAAGATATCTGCCTCAACTCTAGTATGTGGGTTCAAGCCAAATTTCTGGAGACTATTGAGTTAATATTTTCTCCCAATATCAATATTGTTTTTCTGCAAATGCTCTGGCTTCTTCCCACCTCCAAAGAACATGTTGCTTGACTGGCTACACTAAATTGTCTATATTGATTTTTGCTATTGCTATTGACTGTAGCTGACAACGGTACATGGAGCAGCCCACTTACCAGGGTAAACAGTGAATGTCTTTAGACTTCATGCCAAGAAAAATGAGTAACGGACTGTTCTCATTTAAAGGGAAAATAACTGACTTTTGCTAAGGAAATAAGTGAGACTTCGACAGATGGATATTAGATTCCTTGGGTTCACAGAGTAAATGGCAAATAAAATGAGGACAGGTGATGAGATAGCAGTCAAGTTTAATAAAATAAACCACAGTGCCATTGTATGCTGAAACAAAAACTGCTTACAGTGAAAGTTTAATCAGATTCTAATATTAAGAAAAAATGTACATACACGCTCTCATAGTGCTGAAGGGTGCATAAACACGTTCATGTCATGCTGAAGGACATACCTTATCCAAGTAGCCAGAGAGACCTGCAATAAATATTTGCAGCATTTTCTGTGATCTTTCAAGCTTTACATATTTTAATAATACTTGCCCACAGCATTCCAATCTACATCCCAGCTTATCAGTAGCTAACAGAGTAGTCCTTTGCACAAAAAAGCTATGCAGCATGCCACAGACCCTCAAAGCTGGGCAACAGTATTGGTGAACATATTAGAATACCAAGACCAAAACTTTGTCCAGAAATAAAGGCCCACACATCTTTTGCAACCAATTGCAGAGACAAAGACCCACATTATACATTTTGTAATCCATGTCAACAAAACTGAAAAGTTAACATTGTCCATTTTTCACTGATTTGGCAATTAGAGCTATATGACAGGATAAAATGAATGTCCAAAAAAAACTGTCACAAAAGAAAAAGAAGGCTGGAATCAGATGACAGCTTTGAACCTGCAATCAAATGTAGAGTATTGCTTATGGATGACTGCAGTATAAAGGCAACAAAAGGTACAAGAGAACTATATTAGTTTATATATGAATTATATTTTAGTAAGACAGGAGGTCCAGTTGAGTCAGACACCTTTTACCAAGGATAAACAGGAATTAAAATACAGAAAATATTAAATGCCACTATTATTCAAATATATGCCATCTTACTAGAAAAGTACATTTTCTGTCATGCTCCGTGATACCTTAATCTTTCAGCTTAAACTTGTGAGATGTGTGCATCCCTAGTAAGAAGGGAAAGGGAGAAGGAAGGAAGAAGCATCTCTTGTGGAATTTGAAAACTGCTATCAATCACAGCCAAAATGTCTAATATGGAAAGTAAACATCTTTAGTTCCTTAACCTACTCTGACATATTGTGAGGTGGGGGGATAGGAGGTGAAGAAGAGATGAAAAACAGATGGAAAAAAATAATGATGATAACAGAGTGCTTTACCTTCTCTAGCATAATGCTAGGATGCATCACTAAAGCAGATATATGGTATAGAAGCATTGGCATGTTCACTTCCCAGTGTGAGGAAATACAATGCAGTTTAACAGAGAAAAGTGACAGGAAGTGAGAAGAGGTGAAAATCGGCAGCCTTCCTCAAGGAAGTACTGAAGAACAGAACAAAGAATGGTATTAGCAAATAATAAATTAAGTAGAATTTCCTGCCTAAGACAGTGTGCATGTATATATATATATATATATATATATATATATATATATATATATATATAGCTAAAACTCACTAAACTAGGTATAAATCCCTACGTCTCAAGATGGGTTGCCAACTGGCTCACTGACAGAACCCACACTGTAAAAGTTGCAGACTCCAAATCTGACCTCAAGGCAGTGACAAGTGGAGTGCCACAGGGTTCCATCCTGGGACTTCTCCTGTTTGGTATCTACTTCTCTGAAGTACAGGCCAACACAGAAGGCCTCTGGCTGGCGAAGTTCGCAGATGGATGAAGTTCGCAGATGACTGCAAAGTAGGAGCCATAGTCAAGTCCCCAAATGATGTGGACATCCTACAGAAGGGCCTCACTGAGACAGATGCCTGGTGTCAGAGCCATGGCCTCAAGCTCAATGTCAAAAAGTGCAGTGTCATCCCCTTTGGTAAAAACTCTGTACCCATGAACTACCACATAGGCAGCAATCTACTTAACACTGAATGCGTGATAAGAGACCTTGGGACCCAGGTGGACAGTAGTCTCTCCTTTGATAGTCACATCGCCACAGTAGTCAGGAAGTCCTTCTATGTGGCACACCTCATCATAAAAGGGTTCTCATCCAGGAAAAAAGAGGTCATTATTCCCCTCTTCTCGTCACTCATTAGACCTATTATAGAGTACAATGCCCCTTTTGGAATGTACCTCACAAGACATCTGCAGCAGCTGGAAAGGCCACAGAAGTACCTCACAAAGAGGATTACTGGCCTCAAACAAATGCCCTACACTGACCGCCTCAAAAAACTCCAGCTTTACTCCGGAGCATGTCGCCTACTCTGAGGTGATCTCTGCCTAACATATAAAGCTATGTCAAACCAGAGCTGTTGGACATGCTACACCTAAAGAAATCCCAGTCCCTCCAAAGCTACACGCTCTAGAGACCTAAACCTTGTCACCACAATAAACAGGACACGCTGGAGAGATAGATTCCTGTCCCAGAGACTTCCTATACTCTGGAACAAGTGACCCATCTATGTCAAGCAAAGTTCTTCATTAGCACTCTTCAAGAAAAATCTTAATGAGTGGATGGGAAATAGGAAATACATCCCGGGGATCACTTCTGTGTCTCTGCTGGACAGTGGCACAGGAAAAAAACTTTCTTGGGTGGCGTAAGCTATGGTTACCTTGCTGGCTAGGCTTACGTAGGCCCTTGGTCCAATAGCCAAGTACCTACCTATGAACCTATATATGGATCCCATTTGATCCAGGGAATTTACGTTTCATCGAAACGTGAATTCGCAACCTCACTTTCGCGAAAGTGCATTTTTTCAAAAATGCACTTACGTGTAAAAACAGAAATAAAAAAGAAACAGAAGAAAAATAAAAACATGCAGTTTGCATGTAACGTTAGTTGTACATCAACGTTTAGTGCTGATGTACAACTAAGCAAACTACTGCTGATATTGTGGTCCAGAGCGGATAAGGGAATATTCCCTTTTCCCCACTGTAGTGAGATCTCGGAGTGAAAATATTAAAGTAGGGGGTGTGTGGGCGGTGCAGCCCCCCCCCACATGGGGGGTGCAGGGGGGCTTGCCCCCCTGCATAACTGTGCTTACTGTGGGGGGGAGGTTGGTATAGGTTTTATTTGTTTTTACACGAAAGTGCATTTTTGAAAAAAATGCACTTTCGCGTGAGGTCATGAATTTACATTTTGATGAAGTGTAAATTTGCTGGAATAAAGTAGATCTCGAAGTTCTGAGAGAACTTAACTTGTTCTTCTTCTTTCGTCTTTTCCCGGTTAGGGGTCGCCACAGCGGAACTGCGGTCCACTAATGATTGGCAGCAGATTTTTACAGTGCCGAGGTACCAGCTTGACGCCCAACCTTCAACGAAGGCACGCCCATTCACGCATGTCTTTCAAATGCTACTCGACCACAGGGAGGACATGCAGACTCCACACAGAAGACGCTCCAGTCGAGAATCAAACGGGAGAACCTCTTGCTGTGAGGCGATAATACCGCTGCAAGAGAACTGAACTAAATAAGTTATTTCTTGGGCAAACTCATTAGACTTTGCTAAACTAAATGATGACATAATTTTCCAGATATAACAGTCAACTGTAACCAAAAAGGTTTGTCATAGACTGTTAGACCCAGGGATAAGGCCACTTTTCAAAACATTTCTTATCTATACAGACAAACTTTTTTTTAAATTTAAAGCATTCATGAGCAGCTATTGACAGAGATAACTGCCAGAAATGTACACACACTTCAAATCCTGGTCTTTCTAATGATCTACAACACAGTGATGCAATCGAGAAGAAACATGCAAGCCAAGCACTGTGAAAAGTTTGTCTGCAAGTAAAATTTTAGCAAGGTTTTACTTCTAATGTCACAGAATGTTATTTGGTGACGGTAGAAGCTTCAATATGATAACTTCCCAATCCAGCAAATATATTTTACAATTTTACAATGCAAAGAAACACATTGACAATTTCAGCTATTTTTACCATTCCTGGTAAACAAACAAAAAAAGTGACAGTATCTCCCACTATAGTTATTGAATTCATCTCCAATCATCTGTTAAATTCTCATGGTATTGTGCCCCCTGGTATCTCTGACATGTTTCTCAGTGGGATAAGTGAGACAGGTATAGATGGATAACTCAAACCAAATTATAATCAAAAGTTACATAAAAATAATATTGTAGCTTCCAGAAAGTGAAGAACTAAAAATCTACCAACCCCAAGAAACAATATAACCAACCAAACAAATAACAAATGATGCAACAGTAACTAAGTAATAAGTATTCCCTTTAGAAGAGTAACAGAACCCTCGTGATTAGTTGAATCATTGACATTTATACTTATCACTACACAAAAGATGAACAAAATGGCACAGGTGCAGAACTAGGAACACAAGATGCAACCTGTAGCAGAGCCACCCCATGATGAACACAGTCTGATGGAGTTAGCAGCCAAAGATCGTAACATGCAGTAAGGCTGACATCACAGAAGCAGCAGCCAGACTTGATAAAAAGTACAAAGCATCTCAGGGTACATCAAACAGAGTTCAATTTGCATAATCCAGGTTAAAGTTATTACCGTTCCATTCCATGAAAACATCTTTTGCCTATTTAGTAGTGGGGGGATTATGTACACAGCTAAGGAAGTTGTATGTGGGGTACTTAATATCTGCTCTTAAGGGTTTTATTAAAAAGGTTTATTTGTTTGATATGCAGCAGACATGTTATCTTTTTTTATTATTTAAAAAAACCTAAGAACCTGATATTCAGAAACAATATCTGAAAGCCCCAAGAGATCATGAGCTTTGTGTTTTTTTGGGATGCCTCCCTGTTATATTTCTGTTATTTAATATCATCATATAATTAATCTTTTAATGTCTACTTAAGATCTAATGTACAGTTTTCTTTATGTTAAGTCTATACTCTCCTGGAAAGAAAGCTGCACCTCATCTAAAATTAACAGCTTTACATGAATATGTGTCTAGCCCTTGTATGAAGGAATTTCTCATGACACATACATGTCACACACGCACCCTACCCGAGACAGCTTCATTAATCCAGCTTCCACTACCTCAGAGTATTCCTGCAGCCAGCTTCCACCTTGCAGTTTGAACTGAAAAGCCCTGCGAAACAACAAAGTCCTTGTTCTTCCCGGGAGAGCAGGCTTTCGCCTGCAGACGTTGCAGTCTGATCCCCTTCCAGTCTATGCAGTTGTAACTGCATAGACTTCTGGGATCTTATAGTCTTAATGCTGTCGTCCTACTCCGGACTTTTTTTTTTGGTGTTATTTTTATTTTAATTTTGTTTTATTTTCTTTTTTCTTTTTACAGCTGGGGGGCTGCAGTCCAATATCACGAGCCGCCCCTGGCTGTTATCTTTTTACTCTATCCCACATATGCTTATCTGCCATAACAGAAGCCTTTTTAATCTTAAATACAAAGAAGTTATGTACTCACCATAAAGTTCCATGTTTGTTGTCCTTGATCTCGCCTTCCTTCTTGACTTGGCCATATTCTAAAGCTCGAGAGCTTCCACTGGCTCGAGGCTAGACCCTATCCCATCATACCTAGCGCTAGTTACTCAGATCTCATTTGTGATAACCCATAACACTAGACCACAATATGCAGATATATAAATTATAAGCAAATATAAAAATATATATGTGTGTATATACATACATATATAAGAAAAAAACATCAAGCCATAAATAGAAAAATCTTAAGTCTATCCAACTCATAAAGCAGAAGGGAATCAAGGCCTATATAGCCAAAGATGGATGCAAGAAAGGAAGGTGAGATCAAGGACAACAAACGTGGAACATTATCGTGAGTACATAACTTCTTTATGTTATGTTTTCCCTATTTCACCTTCCTTCTTGTTGGTTGGGACCTCGTCCCCAGCACCTTCTTGGGTGGCTCAATGGAATAGACTCTCTAGGACCATGGAACCAAAGGATGCCCTGTTCCGGTAGGCCACATCTACCTTCTAATGAGTGATGAAGGTATGGGGTTAACCCATGTAGCTGGCGCACAAATGGAGTCTAAAGGCAGTCTGGCCTGAAAGGCAGTAGAGGTAGACAAGGCCCTGGTTGAGTGTCCTCGAATTTTTCCTGGAAGTTGTTTGTTCTGTGAGTTACAGACGTAAGTAATGGTGTCTGAAATCCATTCTGATAAAGTTACTTTTTAGACTGAATTTCCCTTTTTCTTTTCTGCAAAGAATACAAACGATTGGTCAGATTGTCTGAATTCCTGTGTCCTGTGCAAGTAAAAATGCAATTTGTCTATGAACGTCCAGTTGGTGGACTTTCTACACTGCCTTGTTGCCATGATTCGGAAAGAACATAGGTAGTTCTATTAATTGATTCAGACTGAACTCAGAGCAAACTTCTGGTAGAAAGGAGGGGTTGGTTCTGAAAGAAACCCTATCTTTGTGAAAAATTAAATAAGGGGGACAAATGGAAAGAGCTTGCAATTCTGATACCCTCCTAGCTGAGGTAATGGTGATCAAGAAAATCATTTTCCAAGTCAAAAATTTTAGAGAAGAACTAGCCAGTTTGAACAGAGGAAGAATCAAGCCAGCTAGGACTAAATTTAGATCCCAAGGAAGAATTGGTTCTCTTATTGGGTGTCTCAAAAGGATAGTACCCCTCAGAAAAGCTTTGCATAGCCTGTGAGTCATAACATTGGAACCCATTTCTCCCACATGAAAGTTGGAAATAGCAGCCAATTGAACTCTGATAGTTGCTGCTGCTGCGCCTTGGTTAAAAGTTTCAGTGAAGAATTCTAGGATCTTTGAAATGGGTGCAGTAAAAGGATCAATATTATTTTTGTCTGCCCAACAAGAGAACTGTTTCCCATTTGCTAGTATACTGTTTTCTCGTACAGGATTTGTGAAAGGAAATTAGAATATGTTGTACTGCCGGGGAGATGTCAGGAAGCCTGGCCAAGCCGGGAAGTGGAGGAACCAAGCTGTCAGCTTGAGAGTCTGTAAGGAAGGATGGAGTGTGCCCAACTGATGCATCAGCAGATCCGGAACTGGGTCCAGAATCCAAGGCTCCTCCTGAAGATGGGGCCATACAAATGGGAACCAGATTTGACAAGGCCAGTAGGGGGCAATGAGAATTAGCTTGCAACCCACCAATTTTGTTTTCTAAAGAAACTTGGGAATTAGAGGGAATGGGGGCAAGGCATACAGAAGTCCCGGGGGCTAATCATGAACAAGTGCATCCCTGGGTCATTGTCCCATGGGGGGACTAGGGTGAAATGGCTACGGCATTTGGCATTGATGGATGTGGCAAAAAGATCGCAGCAAGGCTGTCCCCACTTGCGAAAAATCTGGTTCGCAATGTCCTGTTTCAGGGACCACTGATGAGGCATAAGTATAGCCCTGCTTAGCTTGACCAATATCACGTTGGATTTCCCCAGGATGTGCCTCGCGATCAGAAAGCATTGGGAAGACATCGCCTATTGCCATACTCTTAGGGCCTCCTGACACAAGGGGTCGGATCTGGTTCCACCTTGCTTGTTGATGTATCACACCACTGACATGTTGTCTGTCTGAACTGCAATTGTCCCCGTGGGGAGAGAACTGTGAAGTGCTTGCAACGCCAAGAGCACCACTCTCATCTCCAGGACATTTATGTGCAAGTTGTACTCATGTTGTTGCTAAGTTCCATGAACAGTCCGTCCCAGATAATGCCCCCCCACCCTATCTGGGAAGTGTCCGTGATCACTGTGGCCACTGGTTGAAGGAGGACAAATGCTCTTCCTATCGTCAGCTGGGTGGACAGAAGCCACCATTTTAGGTCCTTCTTGCAGGTTTCCATGATGAGAATTTCATGGGACATGGATAGATCTTGCATGGACCATTGGGCAAAACAGGAGCCACTGCAAAAAACTCATGTGGAAGCGTGCCAAGGGAACTAGAGTTATTGCTGACGCCATTGAGCCCAGGACTTTCAGAACAAATCTTGCTCAAGTCTTTTTCCTCCTTATTAAAGTTGCAACTTGGTTTCAAATGGTCGACACCCTCTGCAGAGGCAATTTTGCTATCATGTCTCTGGTGTCTAGATCTGCTCCTATAAATGTAATATATTGACAGGGCAACAAGGCAGACTTTTTGTAGTTTACAGTGATGCTTATCTGATAGCAGAGGCAGACTGTGGTGTCCCTTGTCTCGGTTAGTCAATGCTCGGTGGTGGCAGTAAGGAGCCAGTCATCCAGATATGAAAACACCCGGAATCCTAGACGCCTCAGGTGAGCCGTGGCTACTGCCATGCATTTGGTGAACACCTTGGGAGCTATGGTGAGGCCAAAGGGCATAGCTCTGAATTGGTAGTGATTGGCTCCCAGCCGGAAGAGTAGAAATTGCCTGAATTTCCTGTCCATCTTGATATGGTAGAATGCATCCTGGAGATCGATGGAGCACATCCAATTGTCCTTTCCCAGGAAGGGAAGTATGGACTGCAATGTCACCATCTGGAACTTTGTCTTCTTGACAGACTTGTTGAGTCTGCTGAGGTCCAAAATGGGCCTCCAGTCCCCTGTTTTCTTTGGTACTAAAAAGGACCTTGAGTAAGTTCAAAACATGATTTGGTCTGTGGGGACTTCTTGGATGACACTTTTTCTTAGCAACTTTTGAACTTCTAGAGTAGGCTGTTCCTTTAGATTTGGTGGCACATCTGGGAAGGGTTTTTGTTTCCTGGAAGAGGTGGCACAGAGAAAGGAATACTGTATCCTCTGGATATTACTGACTGTACCCATGTGTCTTTTGTGATATTTTGCCAAGCTTCTGGGTACAGTGACAATCTTCCCCCGACTGCCTCCATAGATGCACAGGTGGGCCTCCTTTCAGGAGTGCTGGAAGAGCCTACCAGAGAATGCATCTCTGTCGCCCTGACTCTGTGGAGCCCCTCTGCCACGAGGGCAACATTATTATTCCCCCCTCTGCCCTGGGGGGGGGGAATTGCTACATGCGTTAGGCGAAGCTCCCTGGGATTTTCGGAACCACATTTTTCCGCCTTTTTGACTTCTGGGATAAAGTCTAGAAGGCAGGGAAAAATGTACTCCCATGGCAGAGAGTCTTGCCATCCTGCTCGTACCTAGTTAAAGTCTCTCTTACCTTAGGCCCGAACAACAAACTATCAAAAGGGGCGTTAGTAAAGTAGGACTTGAACGGCTCCACAAACTGACAAAGGCATATCCAGAAATGTCTCCGTAAGGTGACTCCTGTGCCTGCAGCCCTGCTCACTCCATCGGCTGCATAGCAGATAAGTCACATGGAGGAGTTAACTACCGAAGATAAGGTCGCAAGTTGAGAAGCAGTTCTATATGCAGCTCCCATAGCTGTAGGATCCAGTAGGGTATCTCCTAGCTCTTTCAGGAGATCCCTCTGAAGACAGGTGAAATGGGATAAATAATTCAGTGACCTGAGAGTAAAGGCCACTCAAGAAAAGACACCCTTCCCATATCTGTCCATCGTACGGGACTCTGTTCAGTGGATGGACAGAAGTAGAGGTTTATGCTAATTCCTTCTTAATGGCCGCCGCCAACATAGCATCAACTGGCATCCCCCTTGGTTAGAAAAGGTTTGTCATCTGGTGCAGTTATGAACTTATTGGGCATCCACGGAACTGGTTCCATCGATTCCAGAGAGCTCCACGCCTTTTGACTTACTACCCCTAGCAGTGGCTCGAAGGGCTGAGACACCCAAGAGGTGGAGAGCCAGGAACCGAATGCATTAAGGTATACGAACTCGTCTTCAGAAGGGGAAAGGGATTCCAGCCACCCCTCTTGCTTGAGGATTTCCAGGATGTCTGAGAATGAGACATCCTCAGAGGGAGACCGTGGGGACCCTTCTGAGTCCTCCAAGTCCATGTCTGATGTCAGGGACTCAGGGGAGTCCACATGCTTCCTCTGACATGTTCTCTTCCGAGGGACCTCCTCAGGGGGATGCTCTGGGGAGGTTTTGGAAAGGGGAGGGTCAACCAATGGGGCATCCTAGGGCACTGGTTCCCTACGCTTAGAATGGACGGGTGGTGAGAGGGAAGACACTGGCTCTGTAAGGGACGGAGTAGCTGAAGCTGAGGGAGGAGCTGTCAGAGGACAGCACACTCCATCACCTCGAAGGCACCACAATCCCGGCCTGAGAGGATCCCCGGCTCCGGAGAGTTGAGAGACCTCACCTGCACTGAGGACGATAGCTCAGAGGCCAATGTGGGAGTCGAGCTCACCTGCGCCGAAGTTCCAAGAGGGTCAGTGTGATCGGACAAGGGTCCAATGCCGTTCCCGTCCTTGGAGCCGATGAGGGAGTGTCGGCTCCCAGGTCCCTCGATAGAAGGAGGTATCGAGGAGATCGGAGTGGATGTCGGAACACAGCGAGAGAGACCAGAGGTTTTCAGAACTGACCATTCCATCACAATGACATCTGTGCAACTCAGGCTCCAAGCTCAGGTGAGTCGGAGGAATAGACGATCCGGGGGTGTAGAGTAGTCTGCTCCACATCCATACGGGCTGGGCTCTATAAGATTTTGGCAAGAGCCGGTGTGTTGAGTAGCCTCTTCACCACCCTCTCCATATCGTCTGAAAGGCTCCTGGATGACTGAGACGAGTGTTTGGACGATCGGTGACTGCCCGCCACAGACTGGAGAAGCGGTGACTGTGGAGTGGACCACAACGGTTCCAAAGAATGAGACCTAGACCTTTTGCGACTCCTAGACAGTTCCGAGGACAATGATGGTACCACAGCAGATGAAGTCTTGTTGGACCCGAGAAGGTTTGGATCCGATGAACTGGAGGATTTGTCTTTCTGCTTTGACGGCTGCAAGGTCGGAACCGATGGAGATGTCGGTTTGGAGGATTTTTCTGATTTTTTAACCTGACTCCCTTCCAATGGTGTGTCAAAGGGACCTTTTAATAAACCCCTCAATATAAGTTTATTTTTGTGCTCCTGCAGGACTCTGGAGCTGAAAGCATGACAAATGGAACAAGAGTCCTGCATGTGCACAGCTCCCAGGCAATAAACACAGCAAGTATGTCCAACAGTCTGGGACATTTTGTGGGAGAAAGAGTCACACTTTTTGAATCAAGAAGGCTTGGATTCCTTATGTGCTTCTTTACACATTGTTAATAAGCACAAAACAGCAACAAGCACAACAAAACTATAGCTATAGAAGTATACCACTTTAAAATAACAATCACAAAAACACTTTTTTTTTTTTTTTTTACACATAGAAACAGAATATAAAGGAAGGGGGAGAGCCTCTAAGTTAAACGACAACTCCCTCAACCGAAGAGAGCCTCTAATTTAAATGGCTAACTCCTTAAGCAGAAAAGGGAGAAGGAAGGAATAAAGGGAAATCCTCTAACTGAAGCGGGCGAAAGCAAGGGTGAATCCTCTAACTAAAAACAGATTCGTAAGGGAACAGGCCTGGAGGAAAAAATTACGGCCTGAACAACAACAACAACAGCCAAAAACAGAGATAGGGATCCTAGAACAACTACTACTGATCTATAGAAAAGACTTCTTTAAGATTTTAAGAGTTTAGTAGAGAATATAATAAGAAAAAAACAAAAACGTAGCCTGAGCCAGTAACCAGCAATCTCGAAGCTACAAGCGGCAAACAAGATCTGGGTAACTAGCACTAGACATGATGGGATAGGGTCTAGCCTCGAGCCAGTGGAAGCTCTCAAGCTTTAGAATATGGCCGAGTCGGAGCCAAGGATTGGCTCCAAACCCAACCAACAAGAAGGAAGGCAAGATAGAGACAACATAACCTTTAATCTAATCATGCCCCAATAAATATAGCTATTGCTGAACCAAGTCATAAGTGGGTACAGGTACATCATTTACTGCAACAGTCTTGTCTTATCTACATTATTTTATATCCTGGAAAGACTTGAAACTGACTTCAAATGTTCCACAATACTGAGATGTCTTCTTCTGGATTTATCAAGTACAAAATAATATCATCTGCAAATAAAGCCAACTTTTCTTGATTATCATACCAATTAAAATCCTTGAATTTATGAGTCTCTTATTTTCTTTGGCAATGATTCTAAATATAAAGCAAGCAACATTCTTTTATACTTCATGGATATAATATTCTGTAAGACTGTTCTCCTTAAGGTCCTGCATCCAAAATTCCATTCTGCCCTTATTTCTTGAATTACCCCCCCCCCCCCACACACACACACACACACACACTGCCCACTTCATCCTTATCCATTTCTACTCTGGACTGTAGCTTTCTGCTTGTATTATATAGCCTTAAACATGTAGTTCTAAAATATCCCTTCAAATCAGGTAATCCTACACCTCCTTGCTCTATTGTGAGGATTAACTTATCCCAATTGACTCTCGCCCTCTTCCCCTCCCAAATAAAATCCTTCAATTCTTTATTAACTGGTGTCCACAACTGCTCCTCTGGTTGATAAAAATATGTCTGGCCTATGTATAAAATTAAAGGGATGAAAAATATTTTTACTGCTTGTATCTTGATATCCACATCCATAGACAAGAGCTTCCAGTTTCTTAGTTTTGTATTATCCTTGGTTTAGTCTCTTCCCGCATATCCTTAGCTGCCATAATAGAATCCTTTTTAATCCATACTCCCAAATAATTCATTTTATTATGTCCCCATTAATGTCCCCATAAATACAGTGGTATGGCTGAACCAATTCATGTGTTTCATGTGTGGGTGCATAGTTTATAGCTGAAGTCTTTGTTTTATCTTCATAAATTTTATATCACGAAATAACCCAGAACTGTCTCAGAATGTTCACAACACTGAGATGCCCTTTTTCGGTTCCATCAGATACAGACTATCATCTGCGAATAAAGCCCATTTTTCTTGTACACCATACCATCATTGGATTTTTGAGCCTCTTATTTTCTTTGTCAGTGGCTCCAAATATAAAGCAAACAAAAGGGAAAGAGGACACCCTGCCTACTTCCTCTGTTCAAACACAGCTTTTTGGAGATGAACCCAACCATCTTAATTATTAGTTTATAGGCAGATTAGGGATGAACACAAACTAAACCCACAAATTCTTAACAGTATGTTAAAACAATGTAACTGGCATCCATTACAAGCTCTAGAATTAGACCAGGCAGTTGATTTCTTCAAGAGTACTTTTACTAATGTCCTTAATACAGTTGATCCCATTAGAAAAATTAGAGGTAAAGCAAACTATACCCCCTGGCTAAGTAAAAGCACAAGAGCCTTACTAAAGTCCAGAGATAAAGCCTGAAAGATCTGGAAAAAGAATAACACTAGCCTAGCCAAACAAAACTACCAACAACTTAGGAATCAGGCCAAAAAACAAACAAAACTCGATAAACAGAACTACTTCCTAGGTATCCAAGACAAATACTCCAAAAATCCCCCAAAGTTTTGGCAAGCTATCAATTCCCTACTAAAACCAGGCAAAACTACCACTCCAGCTCCCAACACCACCACTAATAATGACAGTTTCTCATTTTAATCATCACTTCACATATTCTATTCTGTCATTATCTGTCCAACTATCCAAGAATAACTCTATATCTAACCCAACTACAAGTCCCGATAATATGCCTCCCTTTACTATCTCGCCTGTACCAACCTCTATAATTAAAAAAACTACTCTTAAAACTGAAACCTACCACTCTCGCAACCGATGGTATACCTGCTAACTTCCTAAAAATAGCAGCTGAATCCTTAGCTTACCATGTCACAATTCTTATCAACCACTCCATACAGGAAGCCTACATTCCTCAACTATGGAAAGTCTCATATATTATCCCTCTTCACAAAGGCAGCAACTCCTATGACCTATCAAACTACCACCCCATTGCTATCTTATCTCCCCTAAGCTACTTGAGAAATGTATTCACACTCAAGTTATGCACTTCCTGAATTTACATAATCTCCTTTCCATCACACAGCATGGTTTCTGCCCAAACCTCCCAAGATGCATCCCTAATAAATTATATCCCATGATTAATTAACTAATTAATATCAAAAAAGCACCAAAATACTCAGAAAAAAATTATGAAGAACACTGAAATAAATACTTATATAAATATATTGAACTGTATGAATATATGAATATATAGCTAAAAAACTCTGACTGAATTAAAAATAGTTATATACAAATATGTAACATTTAAAAAGATTAAGTCAATAAAATATATAATTATAAACAAGTACTTTAGCAGATGTATGAATATAAGTATAACAGTGTATAGCTACTAGATGCATATATGATTAATTCCATCCATACAAGTTTGATTGTATCAAAGAATTAGAGAACGTACTTTTTTATTGATTTTACTCAGTACTGTCTTGTCTTTTGTCTGAAGAAGTACAGGTATTATCCTGTACGAAAGCGCTTACTTTTATCTGCAATAAATTTTCAACTTGAGTGCACCTTGGTTCAGAGCCTACCTTTTTGTTCATTTTACAGAAAACTCACAAGTCACATCTTATGGATTCTTGGCTCTGTCCATGCATTACATAAATACTTTCCTTCTCTCTTCCACTCCTTACTTCCTCTCTACTTCTTCTTACTGTCTTACATGCTACAGTGTTGGAAACTCCTCAGATCTGGGGCCAAATTTTCTGCAATTTAAGCTTGCTAGGAACAAATCCATTGTAGAGATGTATTATTTCTTGTGTGATTTTTTGATTGTCTTATGACGGTTTGCAATTATTGTTTAACTAATGTGGAGATTTTCTCCCCAGGCCTCCGCTGTAAATGGACCTCGTTCCAGTCAGACTTTCCCGGTCAACAAATGTAAAATTAAAATAAATAAATAAAAATTATTAAATCTGATCCTTCATACATCCTCCTAATTAACCTTATTATTTTATTAGGGAATGCAAACTACTTCATTGCCAATCTTTTTAACTCCAGCTTAATATGTTGAATGCTTTTTCTGCATCAGGACCAAACAACAACAGTATTTTCTTACATTCTGCTTCGCTCTGGATCATCCTTGTTCTGTTTAATCTCATCAAATGTTTGCCACCCTTACATAAAAACACACTGATCCATATCTATCGATTTTGGCAACAGCTTTGTAAATTCCTTTAGTTAGTACAGATATAAATACTTTATTCTCATAGTTTAAAACTGAAATGGGTCCCTAAGGGGGTATTTCAAGTAGTAAAGAAACAATGGGAATTTGGATGCAGATCCTTAAGGAGAACAACAGTCATAAAGAATACTATATTCATGCTATATTCATAAAGTAGCAGAACATATACTAAGAACTAAGCCAACACAGGAATGTTATTTGCTTTATATTTAGAACCACTGGCAAAGAAAATAAGAGACACAGAAATTCAAGGGTATAATTGGTAAGGTAACCAAGAAAAGTTGGCTTTATTTGCATATATTATTTTATACTTGAGGGGGAGAGAGAGACAGAGAGAGAGAGAGGATTGATGGATGGATTCTTAAGGGCAATAACAGGAGCCATACAAAATATTGGATTCATAAAGTAGCACAAAGTATTCTAAGAACTAAGCAAATACCCAAACAGAGAAAATAAATTCTGCAGACAGGGATGACAGCAATTAGGGGCAGAGAGAATAGGAAGAGATGGCTGGAATTTACTGGAGAAAACTGGTAAAGGAACCAAGGTACTGGCCGCAAATAGCTAGGTAGGGAAAGGTAACAGAATGTGAAGAGGCCAAGAAGGCATCTGGACTGCAAGCTAGAGACTGCCTTTACTAGCAGGGATTAATATCAGAGTATAGTCAAAGAAATCAGGAAATCCTAAGTGAAAGACCTGCTCTGGTAGAGTTTATTGCTGAATGTAGCTCAGTAGCTACTGTTAGAAACAGGACAATTACTAGGGCATATAAAAAATTGCATTTTGTATCTCCCTCCTCCCCCATGCACATTAACAAGTCTATATTAGTGAGTCTCCTTGAGCGGCACCATTTTGAAAGTTATCTTTTGGCCTGCTTGTGGTGAAGAAGCTTCCCCAGACCCTTTTCAGTGTGCACACCTGCAACACACTTGGTCTACCTGCATCAACGTAGCTCGGGTTACCCCCCCCCCCCCCAGCAACATTGCTAGATAAAACCACTGCAACGGTCCGGTTTCTCCCTACAGTTATTGCAAGCCAAGAATAACATTTTGTTTTTTTAATAAGGATACCTATAACCAGACAAGTCTGCATACGTGATGGATATTTACAGTTCTTGTTATTAGCAGATGTGGTCCTTAACAGTTATGTTTTAAACATTGTGACTGGTTATTTATTTATTTATTTAACATTTGTTGACCAGGAAAGTCCGACTAGGTTCCACAGATCCTGTTTTCAGCGGATGGCCGGGGAGAAATGCTCCACACACGTCTTAGAATGTGGGAGGAAACCGGAGTGCCTGGAGGAAACCCACGCAAATGCAGGGAGAACATGCAAACTCTGCACAGAAGGCACCCCAGCCAAGAATCGAACTGGGGAACCTCTTGCTGTGAGGCGACAGTGTTAACCACTGCACCACTGTGCCACCTATTTACATTTTCTTTTACAGCACATTTGTTAATTTTACAACGTTGTTTTGGCCGGTGTACACACATGCAAGGGCTCCACCCCAGGCAACTATAGCTTTGTCTATTGCCACTGGGTGGCATAACTTAACAATATACTTGCTGTATCTTGTCCCAAATAGATCTGCCTCCACAGTGAATATTTGTAAAGTAAGGCAAGTACCATTTACTTGGTGGATTTTGTCCCCCAGATAGATTAATCTTCCTTTGTATTAGGTGCACACCAAGGCCATAATGTAGTGTTTCTGCAACTGCTTACACTCCTAATTTCCTGCTGCTACCTCTTCCTTGCTTACACTTACATTACAGCTCCAAGGCTTCCACTTCTTATGCTGATTGCTTTTCTTTGCAGTCTTCTGTGAGGGAGTGGGCCAGATCTCTACGTGCTTTTTCTGGTTATACCTTCCCCTATTTTGTATCTCCCTCCTCCCCCATGCACATTAACTAGTCTATATTAGTGGGTCTCCTTGAGTGGCGCCATTATGAAAGTTATCTTTTGACCTGCTTGTGGTGAGGAAGCTTCCCCAGACCCTTTTCAGTGTGCACACTGCAAGTAAATGACTGCAAGTGTTTAAGCTCTTCTCAAATGTTTGTGGTGCACCTGGTTTAACAGGCATGTTTATGTTTTCCAACTGAAGTACTAGCTAACTTTATGCAGTCTATGGATCTAACTGACATAGTGATTGCTTTTACTACAGAAACTATTTACTGTTACATATGCTGTTATGCTCACAATAGTCTATGGGACTAACTGAAGCTGTGACTGTTTTTACTACATAAATTGTTTGCTGTAAAAATATGTTGTTATGCATACAAGGATTTTGGCTAGAGACTTGTGTTATGTGATGCATACAACTACAGTAAACAAGTGCTACATTCTCCATACTTTCCTTACCTCTGAGCTTACCTACCCAACCACTGATTGTTCTTCACAGTCTTGCCTTCTTCCTTCTCCTTGGCTCTACCTGCTCTGTTCGCCCTGTGGGCTCACTCATCTCCCCATACCCTACCCCCAATTTCCACCCACCCCCAGTGCTCCTACACTTATTCTAACCTAAGTCCCCTCCCCCTGTCTCACCCAATCCACTCTCATCCCCTCTCCTCCCATCCTCCAATACTCTCTCTCTCATCCCTCCCCATCCCTAATTCTTAAAGCTCTAGATACACTTCCATACTCCTCCCTCCTACACTGTCACCAATAATCCTATTACATCCTCAACACCTAACCCCCCACTTTTCCATTATACCTAAACCACACCATGTCTTCAAAATATTCCCATCCTTTCCCTTAGCCTACTACTCCTAAATTCCTCTATACCATGCTACCTCTTACAAACTACCCCCTTCTTTCCTATACCATCTTAACCCCAGCATCACCCCTAACACTCATCATAACTCTGCCAAATTTCATTTCCACACTATATCCACCTCCCTAGTGCTTCCATATCCACTGCTCTGCTTTAAACTAAAACTCCTATCCTCCTAAATGAAACGTCATATTCCCAAAGCACTATTGTACCTCCCACCAAACTCTATTAGCAAATCCAAACCACTGCTCTCATTCCTATTTAACTGCCTATGCCTAGCAGGAGACATACACCCCAACCCAGGACCTAGTACCAGCAGCAATCCATCTCCACCCATTACCACCCATACTACCAACCCCTAAATACCTCAAGATCTTGACCATCAATACCCAGTGTCTAAGAAAAAAAATTAGCCCACTTCCACGCTTGGCTATCCTATACTCAAACCTGATATAGCAGCTCTTTCTGAGACATGTCTAAAACCCACCATTTCAGACTCTGAAATACTACCCCCTGGGTTTCAAGTACTTAGACAAGACCGCCTAAAAAGAAGGGTAGAGGAGTAGCCTTAATCTACTCTAGCCTACTCTCCATCACTCCCTACCAAAATCCTATTCCACAGTTCAACAACGCTGAACTAATCATAGGAAATCTCAAACTAAATAACCAGAAAAGCATTTGTGTTATAGCCCTCTACATCCCCCCTGGAAACAACATTAACACACTTTAAGAAATTCTTCTATGGGCCTCATATAATATCAAGCTTGAGACATACATCCTAGGAGATGTGAACATTGACCAGAACAAAATTACTGCCAATAACCCCACCATTTCAATCAATCTATGTAATTTCACTCAACTCACAAATGCTATAATCAGACCTAATAAAAATAACCCCCAGGCTCCATACTGGACTGGATCCTTGTCTCCCACCCAAACAAAATCTTCCACACTGGCACCTTACCAGACTCTATCAGTGATCACTTACCAGCCTTCATCCATAGAGCAACCCCCCCTCCCCCTCATCTACACCAATATATCCATACTCGGAATCTCAACAACTTTAACCTTACAATTTTTTCCAATTCTCTCAAACTGATAAATTGAGATACTCTAAAAACTCTACCTCTGGACAGTGCTGTCGAATTCTTCAACTCAACCTTCTTAGACACTCAACTCCCAAGCCCCTCCAAGAATAAACCATATAAAAAAACAATTCCGCCCCTTGGCTTAGTAAAGATACCAAAACGCTCATGCAACAAAGGGACAAGACCTGGAAACTCTACCATCGTAATATGCACCCTGACACCCTTCTTAAATATAAACAACTCTGCAACTTAGCCAAAAAACTTATCATGCAAGACAAAAAAGCATACTATATCAAAATCCAGTCTAACCACTCCTCTAACCCCAAACAATTCTGGAAATCTATCAACTTACTTCTCAACCCAGGCATCAAAAACAATCCTTGCCCTGACGCAAGTAAATATGACCCAGAAATAGCTACTCTGTTCGACTCCTTCTTTACTAGCTCTATAGCAGAACTCACTAAAACATTCCCAAACACCCCCCCCCCAAAAGAAAACCCTCGGCCCAACCTTCCACCCCAAACTCAACTCCCATATTCCACCTCAAACCCATCCCAACCTCATATATAAAAAACTTCTTTCAAAGCTTAAGCCTGCTCCAATGCCCCTGACAATATCCCCTCACTCTTTTTAAGAATTGCAGCAGACATCGCCATCCCCATTAGCATACTCATCAACAGATCCATACAAGAATCATATGTTCCCAAACTGTGGCGTGCAGCCTTTATCCTACTCCTCCATAAAGAAGGCAAAAATAATAACATCTCTAACTTCTGACCCATAGCGATTCTCTCTCCTATTTCAAAAATTCTTGAGAAATGCATCCACCTCCAGCTCATGTCATTCATTACAAATAACCAATTCCTCACCCCAACACAACATGGGTTCCATCCTGGCCATAGCACAATAACAGCTCTTCTCTCTTTTTTAGACAACGTAAACCATGCCTGTGACTCCGGAGAACTTGTATCCACAGTCCTCCTTGACCTCTCCAAGGCTTTCGACACAGTCTCCCATACCCACCTTCTTCACCACCTTTCCAATCTTAACCTTTCAGAAAACACCATTACCTGGTTCAGCAGCTACCTCTCTGACAAATTTCAGGCAGTAAAATGGAAGACTGGCACCTCGGCCTTCCTTCCCCCCCAACCGGGGTACCCCAGGGATCAATTCTTGGCCCTATGCTCTTCAATATCTTCCTTAATGATTTCCATGCAGACATTCCTAATACTAAGATAGTACAATATGCAGATGACTTAACTTTAGTTTGCTCTGCATCAAACCTTCCTGAGGTCCAAACAAAAACTCAAACTACCTTCTCAACCTCTGAGAACGGAATGCTCCAAAATCACCTCTCTTTGAATGCCAACAAATCAAAGATCCTTATATTCTCTTCCTCAAAATCTATCCACCTAGACAAAAACTCTTTCAAGATTACAAGCCTTGCCAACTCCACTATAGAAGTTGTTCCTTTTGCCAAACTTCTTGGAGTTACTATTGATAAACACCTAAAATTCGATACCCATATTCAGCTAAATATAACGAAAGCCCATCAGAAACTTGGCATGCTGTACAGAAACTCCCACTTCCTCTCCCCCTCAACAAGAGGGGCCCCCGCCACTACCTTCTTACTACCTTCACTAATGTATGGTGCCCCCTACTAACCAACCTATCTTCCTCCATCTCTTCTAAACTAAAATCCTGTTACAATAAAATCTCAAAGTTTGCCACCAGTTCCAAATACTCCACTCACCACTATAAACCTCTCTACCAGCTGCAATGGCTAGAACTCCCAAACTACCTTGACTACGTCCAACTCATCACCACTCACAAGCTTATTTTCAAACCAACTATATGCCCAGCACTAAAACATCTTAACATTATACACCCCAAACAGAACTCTAAGATCTACCCACCAAAATCTAGTCTCTGTTTATAAACCAAACCATCTCGCTGGTCAGCTTTTCCTATCCTTTTCCATTGGCAAAAAATGGAATTCTCTCTCCCCAGCTCTAAAAATTTCTGAGAGCTCTGAACACTTCAAAACCCAGCTGCATTCTTACCTCTCCCAAAAATGGAAATGCAATTACACTCCACCTACCTAACTTGCTTAATGCATAAATACTTCATAACACACAAAGTTTGTTCTTCCTTACACACTATTGATTAACCCTATGTACTGCCTTCATGCTAACGCTACCTCTATACCACTCTGAGGATTTAGACCTCTAGCTACCATATAGGTGGCAATCCACTGAGCACAGAAGAAGTCATCAGGGATCTGGGGACCCAGGTTGACAGTAGCCTTTCGTTTGACACTCATGCTGCTAAAGTAGTTAGGAAAACCTTCTACATTGCCCACCTGATCATGAAGGGATTCACATCTAGATCAAGGGAGGTTATCGCCCCCCTGTACTCATCACTCATTAGACCTATGATTGAGTACAATGCCCCATTCGGAATGTATCTGACCAGACACCTGCAGCAGCTGGAAAGGCCCCAAAAGTTCCTCACCAAAAGGATAAAGGGTCTCAAAAATATGTCTTATGCTGCCCGACTGAAAGAACTCCAGCTCTATTCAGTCTCATACCGCTTGCTCAGAGGTGACCTGTGCCTGACATATAAGGCCATGTCAAACCCTGATTTGATGAATATGCTTCACCTCAAAAATCTAGATCCCTCAGAACCACAAGGCGGAGACTTAAACCTTGACACGGTTATTAATAGAACATGCTGGAGGGACAGATTCATCACCCAGAGACTCCTATGCTGTGGAACAAAATCCCAGTACATGTGAGGCAGAGCACCTCGCTGGCCTTGCTCAAGAGGAATCTTGACCAATGGATGGGGGATCGCAGATATACCCCAGGGATTACTTCAGTGTCACTGCTTGACAGAGGCACAGCAAAATAATAGGCATAGTTTTATTCAAACTAAAGGGGTGGCGAAAGCCAAATAACTATGGGCTAGGCTTATAAATGCCCTTGGGCAGATAGCCTAGTATGAACCTATGAACCTATGTATTAATTTAACTCATGCTAATATAAATGGATAAAGCACTCATCCTTGCTAATGTTACTTCTACATCATTCTCAGATTACTTAAACCTCTGTTTTAACCTTGTACTACTGTTCTCAACCACTAAACATGTAAATATGCTTTACATCCTTCTCCAAGCTTCTGTTTAACTTTTGTTTAGTTTTTGCTATTTTGTATGTAAAATTTGCTTAGTTTGTTTCTGTTTCCACTATGTACTGTACTTCATATTATGGAACTTGTACTATGTATTATTGGAGCTTTTCTCCCTGGGCCTCCGCTGAAAACAGGCTCTCTGAGCCCAGTGGACCTCCCCGGTCATCAAACTGGAAATAAATAAATAAATTGTGCAATAAGTGCAATAGTCAATCAGAGGAGGGTAGAAAAGATTGGGAAGAAAGACTGGATAAACAATTCACAAGGAAACAATGGGAGGACATATGTATGGCTCCCAAATATGCAACGTCTGGAAGATTTAAGATTTTTGCTTGGAAGTGTTTGCATAGGTATTTTTATACCCCAAACAGACCAACATTTTTTTTCCTAAGGCAAATGTTAAATGCTGGAGGCGATCGGAAAGAAAGAGGTAACTGTGAACATATGTTTTGGGAATGTAACGAGTTTGCAAATTTTTAAAATTCCCTACAGAATACAATAAGAAATATTGGGATTGCAAACACGTGTAACTAAGGAAAGTAGAAGTTATGTACTCACATAACTTGGCATCTGTGTTGTCCATTTTCATTCTTCTGCACTGTTGGGCACCTCTGCTGAATCTCCAAGACTTTAGGATCAGAGTCTCTTGCGCCTCCTTCTCCCATCATGCATACCTACTCTAACCCCTCAGATTGAATTTGCTTCCTTACACAGCAGGATACATACCGGAAGGAAGAAAAAGAACAGGTCAAGGAATCTGGGGCCCAAACCACGAACCTAAGCCTTCCAAAAAACATCCAGGTAACTTCTTGAAGAAACCTAGGCTAGGGGATGGTTGGAAGAAAGTGCGGAAGAATGAAAATGGACAACACAGATGCCAAGTTATGGTGATTACAGAACTTCTATATCTGATGTTATCCTTTTCACTCTTCCTCACTGTTGGGTCACAGTCCCCAGCTATGCAACTCCTGGGTGGTCCCTAATGAAGAATATGCCAGAGCATTGTCAAGCCAAAGGATACCCTGCTTCTGGAGACAATGTCCAGTTTATAATGTGAGACAAAGATACCAGTCTTAGACCAAGTAGCCACAGCACATATCTCATCAGTTGAAGTCCTGGCAGAAAAAGCTGATGACACACCCATGGATCTGGTAGAGTGAGCTTTAGAAGGACGAGGTAATTGAATACTCTTCTGGTAATAAATAGCAGAAATGCAATCACTCAGTTATCCATTTAGCAAAGGTGATCTTGGATCTGCTTGACCCAAGTGACCATCTGAAAAGTATATCGAACAGTTTATTGTACTATCTATGCCTTTTTTGTCCCACGCAGATAGAAACGCAATTGTCTATGGCTGTCAAGAAAGATAACATATATTCTCCTCGTTTGAAAAATTTGGAAATAAAACCCCTAACTGAACTGACTGATTAATGATGGATTCTGTTGCTACTTTAGGCATAAAGGAAGGGTTAGTTCTTGAGGAAAATTTGTCTTTATGAAAAATGATGCAAGAGGGTTTGGCTGATAGAGCTTGCAATTCAGATACTCTTTTGGTTGAAGTGATGGCTACCAAAAATATAGTCTTCCAGGACAGAAATTTCAAGTCCAACTGTCAGATGATTCAGATGGCTTTTGAGTGAGACCTTGAAGTACAACAGTAAGATCCCGAGGTGTAGAAGGATCTTTTCTTTGTGGTCTTAATAAAGATTCCTCAAATAAAAGCCTTGCAAAATCTTGAAGAAGAAATAGCAGAAGATCCTGTCACTGAATGAAAATTGCGGCTAGCTGTAATCTTATGGTAAAAAAAACTTGTGCCTTCATGATAAAGTGTACTCAGAAAAAGGAGAATAGCTGATGTCAGGGCTGAAAAAGGATCCATATTCTCCATTGGAGAAACCATGTTGTCAGTCTTAGGGTGTGCAGACTGGGTTGGTGACATTCCGATGAGTGAGAGATAAGGTTCGGACTGGGATCCAATATCCATGAAGGATACTTTATGTGAGACCATAGGAAGGGGAACCATACCCGACGAGGCCAGATGGGGGGCAATGATGATAATTGTGCTCTTCAGCCTGCTGGCTTTCTGTAGAAATCTCGGAATCAAGAGTAGAGGAGGCTAAGCATAGAAGTGGCCTGGAGAGCCAAAAGTGAACTACAGCATCCCTCAGTGACACCCCCTTTGGAGGGATCAGAGCGAAGTACTTGCTGCATTTGTTGTTTAGGGGAGAATTAAAGAGGTTACAACAAGGCTGGCCCCACTGGCTGAAAATCTCATTTGTTACTGATTGATTGAGGGACCACTCAATCGGGGTCAGAATGGACCTGCTGAGCCTGTCTGCCAATGCGTTCGTGTTCCAGGAAATATGTGCTGCAATTAGAAAGTGGTTTGAAGAGATCGCCCACTCCCAAACCCTCATGGCCTCTCTGCATAACGGGTAAGATCAGGTTCCTCCTTGTTTGTTTATATACCAGACCACTGACATGTCTGTATGAATCACAATAGTCTCCAGAGGGAGTAGTTCCTAAAAGGGCTGCAAAAATTAGGACTTTTCTCATCTCTAGGATGTTGACATGCAACTTGGTATCTTTGGGGGATCACGTACCTTGGACCATTTTTCCCTGATAATGCCCCCCGCTCCAACTGCCAGGTGTCTGTGGTCACTGTGGCTATTGGGGGAGTGAACAGTCTACCCAGATGTAGATTGTTCGACTGCATCCACCACTGTAGATAGCTTCTGCAGATTGGAGTTAGTTTGACAAAAACAGATAGTGACTGGTAAAGAATCGACCACTGAACAGCCAGTGTCCATTGAAGAACTCGCATAAAAAAATCTTGCCAGAGGTATTAGGATGATGGACGTTGACATAGATCCTAGTGTCCTGAGAACTACCTTTACTGGCAGCGCTGGATGGTCTAACATGTCCTGGACTTGATGCCCGAGACAGCTCATGCGATTGCAGGGGTAACAATGCTATTTGTGCTGAAGTGTTCAATTGCGTTCCTATAAATTCTAGATTCTGCACAGGATTCAGGTTCAATTTCACTAGATTTATGGAAATCGCCAGAGAATTGCAGATTTGGATTAGGTATTCCCTGGTTTGAATCAGCTGATGCCTTGTTGGTGCACTAAGAAGCCAATTGTCCAAGTATGGAAACACCCGGAATCCTTCTAGCCGCAGGTGGACCACGACTACTGCCATATATTTGGTAAACACCCGAAGGGCTGTGGTAAGTGCAAAGGGCAGTGCTCTGAATTGGTAAAGACTGTCCCTGGAGCGTTTGTTCATTTTGATTCAATAATACTCATCCTGGAGATCTCTGGAGCACACCCAATTGTCCTTGGACAGAAGAGACAGAATGGTCTGAACCATAACCATTCCGAACTTCAACTAGTTGATATATAGATTTAGGTTGCTGAGATCTAGTATTGATCTTAGGTCCCCTGTTTTCTTTGGCACCAAAAAGAAGCGAGAATAAGTTCCAGATCCTATTTGTTCAGTTGAGACCTCCTCATAGCTGCATAGGTAAATACCAGACTAGATGCCCTTCTGGGCCATTTTAAGCTTGGCCAGTTTCCACAAAGATGAGAATCAAACCCTGTACCTTCTTGTATGTGAGGAAAACACTTTAACCATTATACCAACCCTAACCCCTTTTGATCTATGATTACCTGAAGCCAGAAATCATGAGGAAAAAAGAAATTCAGTATTATTTTTTCTTTCAAGTAGACATAATTTGTGTGCAAGGTTTAATGTTAAAAGTTGACAACATAATCATTCCCAACAAACTGGGAAGACAAATAAGGTCACCACAAAGTGAAAACAAGCCAGTATATTTCCTTTTGTAATTTAGTAAAATCTCCAATCCACAGTACACACACCACAAAGCAGATGCAAGAAATACTTCTCTCTAGCTCATCAGCTAATTTAGCCTTTTACAGAGTACAACTACATCACAAACACATTTTTCTTAAATACTACTACATTTGTCAATAATTCAATTAAATATGTTACAACATACAATTAAGTTAAAGAGAAAGCATATAATTGTATTAAAGAAAACATTTCCAATGACATTACCTATTTATCCCCCTTGGAATTAACGTATTAAACTTTAAAATAATTCTAATAAAATAATATCCCAATTGAGCGTGACAACCTTAAGAGACCTAAACTGGTCATGAAGATCAGGGAAGTATGTCGGAACATAGTTCTGACAGTGAGCAGTGATACTTTACAAAATATCTTGGCGGGAGTGAATGTAAAATTAACCACCTTCGAGAAAGAATTAATTGAGAGGAAGAAAGAAAAATTGCAGAGAGATTTAAGAGACTATGAATGCATAGTGACTATGAATCAGCACAGGAGATGTCAATGGGTGGGATTTGAACAGGAAAAGGGAAGAGACAGTGGTAATGGCTAGGTTTCCTCAGCAGGCAGTGAGCCCTCATTTGCTAACAGGGAGAGTGAAGAGGACAATCATTTTCCTAGACTGCCTGATGGAGAAAACCCTGAATATTTAAATAAAACTTTTCATGGGCCAGGGAACAATCGTGAAAGAATAAGAAACCAGGATTATGGACATGACAACAATGGGGATTCATATCCCCATGTACGGTCATTTAAAAAAGGCAAGTGGTACTGATTGTATAAGTAGTTACATTGTAAAATTAGTGAATTATGCTTTAACTGAAGCTGACATTTGTGTGTTAAATAAAGCTATCAAATTTATTCCTACAGTGATACCTAGGGAATATAAACTTAAATGTGAAGTGTTTGTTTTACAAGAAAATTACATCTTTGTCTTATTTTTCAAAATATGATTATGCTGTAAGTGATTATAATGGTTATAGTGACTCAGAATTAAGTGAAGAAAGCTTTCATTCCTGTGTTTCGGACTATGATTTAGATGCTTATTGTAAGCTAAACACAGAGGAGGTACCATACAAAAGTGACTTTATACCTGCTTTCAAAGATGAAATAATACAGCAATTTTCTAACACATTACAATATAATGTGGAAAAAGAGTGCGAATTATTAATTAAAGAAGAGTGGTTTAGTTTACAGAAATTGAATAACAACAGGAATTTGTTTTTCAAACCTTTGGATAAAGGAAGCAAACTGGTGATTCTTTATTATATGCAATACTTAAAAATGTGCTATATGCATTTAGAGAATAACGATGCTTATCAAAAAGTGGAAATGGAATGTTATATAAAAGCAGGAGAAAGGTACAAAGAATTATGAATGAAAGGTTTAAGATTAAAATATTTTTCACATGAAGACGTATATAAGAAATTTCAAGTCGAAGATAATACTATGGCATATTTGTTTGTGTTGCTAAGATGCACAAAAATATGGAGGAGCCCCTGGGATGCCCCAATGCATCAGCTAGAGGCTATTTCACAAATAATTTGGCTTTTTTTCTGCACACGTATTTAAAAGGAGAGGTAGAAAAGTTACTTTCATATATTAAAGATTCTTTTGATTTTTTGTCAAAAGTAAAAGATATAAAATGGGCAGAAAATAAGTTTTTTATAGTCATGGATGTAGTAAGCATTTATACGAATATAGAGCATGTGCATGGAATGGAAGCTTTTATTACTTTTCCTGAAAGACGCTCCTAAAACACATTATAGTCTAGAATTGGTCCATTTTTATCTTAGTCATATTATTTTTTAATTCAGTGGGGAGTTGTATAAACAGCTGAAGAGAACGTCCATGGGGGCAGGTTTTGCCACCATGTATGCAAATTTATTCATGGGGATGTGCGAGAATAAATGTTTATAATAATCCATTTTTCAGGCCTCCTGTATTAAAATATTATAGCTACACTGATTACTTGATTTTTATATGTAATGGGAGATGGAATGAGGTAGATGCTTTTGTTTAAAGTTTGCAAAACAATCATTATAATATCATATTTGATAGAATTCAGAAAGGAACTAAGGTTAATTGTCTGGATATCACTTTAACTGATATTAATAGAGAAAACATAAAAATCTCTATACATAGAAAAGATGAAGAAATTAGTCACATATTACATGGTGAAAGTTGTCATCCTCCACAGACTATCCAATCAATACCCTATGGAGAATTAGTTCATAGGTAGGTACTAGGCTATTGGCCCTAGGGCCTATATAAGCCTAACCAAAAATGTACCCTGGCCTTCGCCACCCAAGAAAATTATTTTCCTGTGCCCCTGTCGAGCAGAGCCACAGAAGTGATCCCCAGGGTGAATTTCCTATCTCCCATCCAATCAAGATTTTTCTTGAAGACTGCTAATGAGGAGCTCTGTTTGACATAGATAGGTAGTTTGTTCCAGAGTATGGGAAGTCTCTGGGACAGGAATTTATCCCTTCTGCATGTTCTGTTTATTGTGGTGACAAGGTTTAGGTCCCTAGAGCGTGTAGCTCAGAGGGATTGGGATTTCTTTAAGTCAAGCAAGTCCAACAGCTCTGGGTTTGACATAGCTTTGTATGTTAGGCAGAGATCGCCTCTGAGTAGGCAATATGCGATGGAGTAAAGCTGGAGTTTTTTGAGACCGTCTGCATAGGGCATCTGTTTGAGGCCAGTAATCCTCTTTGTGAGGTATTTCTGTGGCCTTTCCAGTTGTTGTAGATGTCTTGTGAGGTACATACCAAAAGGGGCGTTGTACTCTATAATGGTTCTAATGAGTGATGAGTAGAGGGGAACAATGACCTCTTTTTCTGGATGAGAAACCTTTTGTGATGAGGTGAGCCACGTAGAAGGATTTCCTGACCGCTGTGGAGATGTGATTATCAAAGGCGAGACTACTGTCCACCTGTGTCCCAAGGTCTCATCATATTTTCGGCGTTAAGTAGACTACCAGCTATGTGGTAGTTCATGGGTACAGAGTTTTTACCAAAGGGGATGACAATACACTTTTTGGCATTGAGCTTCAGGTCATGGCTTTGACACAAGGCATCTGTCTCAGTGAGGCCCTTTTGCAGTATGTCCACATCGTTAGGAGTTTCGATTATGGTTCCTAGTTTGCAGTCATCTGCAAACTTTGTTAGCCAAAGACCTTCTGTGTTAGCCTATACTTCAGAGAAGTAGATACCAAACAGGAGAGGACCCGGGACTGAACCCTGTGGTACTCCACTTGCCACTGGTCTGAAGTCGGATTTGGAGTCTTCTACTTTCACAGTGGGGGTTCTGTCCTTGAGCCAGTTGGCAGCCCATCTTGTGACATAGGGATTTATACCTAGTTTAGTGAGCTTATCTATAATTCCAGAGTGGGTATGGTGTTGAAAGCCTTGGCGAGATCTAGATAAGTTGTGTGAACCACCTTACCCTCATCTATGGCTTTGGTGACAGCTTCAAAGAAGGCAATCAGGTTCAGGAGACATGATCTGCCTTTTACAAATCTGAACTGGGTAGGGTCCAGAGTTTGGAGATTACCAATGTCTTTGAGTTCCAGATGATACATTCCATGGCCTTGCAGACCAGGCTCATCAGGCTAATGGGGCGGTAGTTCCCAGGGTCCGTCGTGGCTCCCCCCTTTGTGGAGTGGGATAACTGTTGTGGTGCGCCATTCAGTGGGTACAAAGCCTGAGGTGAGGCTATGATTGAACATGGTACTTGGGTAGGGTGCCAGTTCATTCTGTAGTTCATGCAGAACGCAGCCTGGGATATTGTCAGGTCCTATGGATGCTGTGTTCTTGGCTTTGGAGAGTGTATTTTTTACCTGTGCAGCCATGATTATAGGAACTTTGCATTCTTCCGGTATAGAGATGGGCCCTCTAGGGGCCAAGAGGGGGGTAAAGTTAGCACTGAACCTATCTGCCAGGATGTTGGCAATATCAGCTGGTTCTGTATATTTAATACAAACCAAGTTCTATGCAGGTGGGGGATGCACGGCCCAAACCAAATATCCAGAAAAAAAAGACAGGCCAGCAGAAAAAGCAGGAATGATGCAGAGTCAAAAATACAATATATAGAGGTTTATTTGTAAACCCAAATAACCACTATATATATGCATATGTATTTTTCATCCTCTGTTTATTCGTCTGTAACACACTGAGGAAGGCATATTCTGCCGAAACCGGTCTGTGGTTATTTGGGTTTACAAATAAACCTCTATATATTGTATTTTTGACTCTGCATCATTCCTGCTTTTTCTGCTGGCCTGTCTTTTTTTCTGTATATTTAGTGCCATTGTGCTGTAACTCAGAGCAGATCTGAGTGTTGCCATTGAGATTCTTGACATAGCTATAGAATGCTGTGTGTTTGTCTTTAGAGTCAGTGGCGATTTTGTTTTCGTAACTAGCTTTGGAGGATTTTATTAGGGATCTCAGCTTCTTACTTGAGGTTGACCATATACATCTATAGTTACAATTAACAGACTGTAGTGATAAAAAAGAAAGTGGAATGGAAATAAGACAAAAAAGATGTTTACTGATAGAGGTTATAAAGAAAAAAATAGTAGAAGTATAAAAAGAGTCCTAGATAAGGAAAATAGTAGAAAGCACATAGTAAATTTTAAGAACAAAATAGTGACAAAACAAGAACAGGCTTTGTATTTTGTAACCAAATATACTATCTTTTCAGAAAAGTTGATTAAGATAAATATCACATGGGCATGTTAGAAAAGTAAATATCTAGGAAAAATGTTAGTAAGATTCCAAAGGTTTTCCTACACCAGGGGACGAAGTATAAGAAATGTTATAGTCCATGGCATGTTTCAGATGCCTGTAGAATCAAGAAATTTAGAATTAGAAATGTCAGGCACAATTCCACCTGGGAAATGCAGATGTTGCATATATATTACACAAAGTTTTAATAAAATTAATGGAAAAAAATGTTTCCAGAAAGGAATATGCCCATGTGACAGTATAGGGATAGTATACATATGTCCATGTGATAAAGTGTATATAGGTGAAAGCAAGAGGAGTTTTAAAGAAAGGTTGAAAGAACATGTTCGGGATATAGACAAGGGTAGGGAAGAGTCCAGTGGCATCACATTTTGAAGAATACCATAATGGTATCGTTCAAGGTTTAAAAGCCACAGTTTTAGGACAGATAAAAGAAACAAATTGCTTAGAAGTAAAAAAGAAACTGTGGAAAATGGAATCTGTTTTTATTTTAAAATTTAATATGTTAATTCCAAGGGGGTTAAATAGTGAATGTCACTGGAAATGTTTTCTTTAATACAATTGTATGCTTTCTCTTTAATTGTATGTTTTAACATATTTAATTGAATGACTGACAAATGTAATAGTAATTAAGAGAAATGTGTTTGTGATGTAGTTGTACTCTGTAAAAGGCTAAATTAGCCAAGGCGCTAGAGAGAAGTATTTCTTGCATCTGCTTTGTGGTGTGTGTACTATGGACTATAGATTTTATTAAATTACAGAAGGAAATATACTGGCTTGTTTTCGCTTTGTGGTGACCTTATTTGTCTTTGCATACTTGGTGGTGAAGTGAGAAAAGACAAATAGTTTGAAGGATACATAACTCATATCTGGAAACAGTGCCTGCCTTATTACCCTCAAAAAATAAAAAGGTAGTCACTTTCTGTGCAATTCCATGGTGTTATATTGGAATGACAAGGAAGAACAAATGTTCATCATCATATATCTAAGTTGTTGCTGCCATACCCACAACAGCATGCTTCTTCTCTCTTATCCCTAAGACAGACACCTTCTGTGTACCTCTCTGGTGTTTAACAGACGTGAAAGAACAGTGACAGTAATATAATTTAACTTGTTCTCAGCAAAAGCTGGCTGTAGCTCCAAATTAGACCAATAATTTTCCAAAGAGCCACAAAAAGTCGCGAAACCACCACTTAATATTTATAGACAGTTTCAAATTAGCACTAGCATTTGTTTGCTGTCTGTGAAGTATAATTTAACTTGTTGCTGTGAAATGTGCATACCCAGCATGACTCAGTACCCCTATTCACAAAAGACAGACACCTGTCTGATGTTTGACTGACAGGAAAGTGGGGAAAAATCATATTCAAACTTGTTTCACTTAGTACGATACCCTTAGACAAGCTATGGAGACCTTCTCTGCACATCTCTGGTGTTTGATTACAAGGAAAGTTAAAGAAATAATGGCCACTGTCGCCAGCAACCATGTCAACCAGAAAAGTTATTTGCCCCTCTATGCACTGTGCATCTTTAAATACAAATACTGTTTTTATTTGTCCATAGATTAAAACAAACTTACACTGCCCCTGACAAGTCAGATCTATCACTAGATGCAGACACATGCATGCATGTATACATATATATGTGTGTGTGTGTGTATATATATATATATATATATATATATATATATATATATGTGTGTGTGTGTGTATGTGTGTGTGTAAGAGATTACATGAATAATAAAACATACTACTTGCTAATTTGTATAAAATTGTGTGTGTGTGTGTGTGTGTGTGTGTGTGTGTGTGTGTGTGTGTGTGTGTAAGAGATTACATGAGTAATAAAACATACTACTTGCTAATTTGTATAAAAAAACTCCAAAACTTTCAAGTTCTTAAATGCTTGCTAAGTTGCACTGCATTGTCCACCTTACCCTGCCCTACATCTTCAGGAGTTAGACATGCTGTCAGCCAAGATGAAAAGAACAGTAAAACTTACTGAAGAAAACACAGACAAAGCAGTTAACAGTAATAGTAGTCATGCACAGATAATCTAGGTTCTGAGAGCAGTTCGAGTTTTAACAAACTTAACCAAGTTAGAACAATCTTTTACACAAAAGAAAAATTAAAGATATACTAATGAAGGTAGCTTAAGAAAACATCACTAAGACTATGCTATTAACACTATCAGCATACAAGAAGAACAGACTTTTTTTTTTTTTTAAGACAGGTGCCAAAAGCACTATAAAGAAAGCAAGAGAAAAGGGGGTAGCAGTCCCTAACTCCTGTTGAAAACTAAAGGGATGGGTGGATAGAGTTATTCAAAATTTCTACTCACAAATAGATAGGAGAGCATAAAGTGAAAAAGTTTAACTAAATAAGAAAAAGATTTGAAAGAAAAATATGCTTTTAAAGATATCACTTATCTGAGATGAACTTGGGATTCTGAATCACGTCTTGGCTTGAAGGTGGCAAATGAGATCTGAGGGGTTAAAGTAGGTATGATGGGAGAGGGAGGAGCTTGAGACTTGGATCCTAAAGTCTTAAAGATACTTCTGAGTCAGATCCAATGTTAGATCCAAAGACCGAACACTGAGGAAGAATGAAAAGGACATGAGATCTATTTTTTGAGATGAGATAACAGGATCTAAGTTACCTATATATACTAAGGCCTTGTTAAGTTTAATTCTGGTGGCTGCTAAAAATGAATTACTAGACAATGGAAATTAAAGTCTAAACCAACTGTATTTGAAGTGGTGAACATGCTAACAGAGATCAAATAACTGAAAATGGGCCCTTTAGAAAGGGTAGGAGCAAAATACATACAAAAAAATGGAAATTGTGGGAACAATACATGCAGAATAATGTTTTGGAGGAAGAATGGGTTTTAAAGGAAGGCAAGAAATAAGCAATTTATGTAATACTGGACTGATGAGAAATGCATAAAAGAATGTGCATCATATCTCTCAACCTCTTAGCACAAGAAATCTGGACAAAGCGTAAAATAATGGAAGGACCAAGGCCCAAAAATAGGAACATATTTTAAATATTGGTCTTACACCCTTAGAAGACTGCTATAGCACTTTTTTTGAGTTAGCATACATTTTCTGAAGGCTATAAAGTCTGTAACTCAAACATTTGTCATTATTTAGTGGCTTTAATACCCAGTAATTTGCCATAAAGCAACAAATTTTATGAGGAACAGACAAAAATCTGGTCATTCTTCATGAATGAGGAACAGACAAAAATCTGGTCATTCTTCATGAATCTTGACAGTTGAGAGGTATGATGTAAATGATGTTTGTAACTGTGAACATGCTAAAATGTTTTTCCTTTTATATAAATGTACACTTCTCTATGTCTTAAGTGAGAATTCAATAAACGTGTTTAAAAAAGATATTAAAAAATCCTCAATACAATCCACTCTTGGTTTGAGAAATGTTCTCCTTAGAGATAAACAAAATCAGTGGTCATGTACTTTGGAACATTGAGAAATCTTGATCTGATCTCTCAACATTTAAGCTATTCCTTCTCCAGAAGGAGGACCCCTACATTGAATCAGTCAGTTCAAATGCCTAGTATTCTAGCTTAGCCACCAATTTAACTTTGCTGTCCTTGTAGGTAATCTAAAAAGAAACAATTTGTTAGGAACCAGTCACAGAATCTCCCCATCTACTACACACAGATATAAAAAGCCACCACGTTAAACAGCATCATACTACAAACACTAGAAAATGGCCTCCGACTCGTCCCAAGTAGCTCCTAATTCCAACTCTGACAGCTAAAAGGATTTCTAAATAAAAAAGTCATGCCCATGGTCCAAGCCCCTAAGCTCTTATAAATCCTTTTCTTGAAACACTGCCCTCCATGCAGTCAATTAAAAGCTTTTTCCTTCTGTAGCCCAGACGCCTTGAGTTATCCTACCATTATTCATTTCACTCAGGTACCATTAACTTTACTATCTCCTTGGAGAATATATTACAGTCAACAAAGTAACAGTAATGGATATCAATTATCCCAAGACTTTCATCAATTTATGTGAGTCTAATCACGTAAATAATTTCAACATTAAGTTGGGTTCATGTTTGCATCTTAATGCTACAAGATGCTTAAAATAAACTGCTTATCTGTGAAACACTTTGAAGCATTCTCTCTCTCTCTCTCTGTATATATATATATATATATATATATATATATATATATATGTATATAGATTCACTTTATAACCTCAAAATACTGAAACATCGAATTTCAATATCTCAAGACTATAAAGGCGAAACACCAAAACACTGAAAAACAAAACTGCAAAACCCAAACCTGTGACCGTTAAAGCACACACACAACTACACCTACCTCCGCACAACACACACACAAACACACTTAGTATAAGCAGGGGGGCAAGCCCCCATGCACCCCCCACACACCCCCCTACTTATATATACTAACTTCAAGGTCGCACTAAACACCAACACACACAGAACCCACCAACATACATTCCACACCCCCATCGCACAAACACACATCATACAGATACAAACACCACCACTCTCAACACTGACACATTCACACTCTCACCTACATACCCTAACCCACACCTAACAGTCCCAGACACACTCACAAACCCTCCCCAAAACCCTTAAAAACACCACACTTACCTAACGCGCCATCAGTATCGCGGGTTCGACATTCTGCAGTTTTGCACATCTGCAGATTCAACACTTTGGTCTCGAAATACTTCAGTATTTCAAGATTCCAAAGTGTCTGTATGTGTATGTATATACAATGTCCACTGAAACTTTTGATTTTGTATTTATTGCACTGTCACCTTGTATCATCATTGCCAAGACAGCTTTCCTGCCCAGTTTTCCTATTAAGTGCAGCTTTCTTCTCCACACCATCTCTCCAACATGTAATGAAATGTTTGTCATACTCACAGTTTCACTTCCTTGGGTTATAAAGTGAAGATAATGGTTTTAATAAGTGGATACAACTTATGATGCATACTTTTTTTTTAATCAATAGAGTATGTCCACAAAGCACAGAGACTAAAGCACTCCAGCAAGTCATCTAAGTACTCTGCAGTCTTGAACCCTCAAGAAAGGACACAGCAAAACACACTACAATTCTATCTGAGAGAGAAATTTTCTTTATAGGTTAATCATGACCAACCCTCCTATTTTACAGTCTGATCCTAATTATTATCGATTATTATTAGTAGTAGTAGTAACATTATATTAGTGCTTCCTTTTCACAGCCATTTTATCATTTGTGATTGCTGTGTCAGTGATCTAGCTGTCTACATTCTACAATAGAGATTCTGTGACAATGATCACAGAATAAACACCAAAGCTAAATGCATTTTGTGACCGTCTCCTGCAGCCCTTTGGTCTTAATGAAAGAATTTTTTTTTTTTTTTTTTACTGTTTACCCCCCTCCAGATCTTTGCTTTTCCACACCCATTTCATAGTATTTATTAAAATGTTCTGTTTTATTTTGATTCTACCCATTCTCACTTGTCTGTTTTCTGCTGCTCTGTGTCAATTTGTTTCCCTGGCAGGAACTTCCAGGATATGTTCTCTCCCTCCCATTATCATTCCTTTGTTTTCCCGGATTCTTTCCTCTGACTGCTCTTTGCCCTTCTCCCACAGTGCCATGCACATACACAAATACAAATCCTATTTTATACATCTTTGCTTTTCAACTAATTTGCCTTTTATCATTTAGATTCTTCTTGAAGATGACTTTCAGTTGAAATGTCAATTTTAATTACATTAATCATTGTTCAATAAACTTATGACCCAATTTTGTTTTGTTTATATACTGCATACTGACCAGCAACTACCTGTTAGCTCAATCTTTTTATTCTACTACTGTTCTTTTTATTTATTCATGAATATTTAGTTACTGTTATATGTACTATATTTTATGTTGTAACAAGGCTGTAGCTGAAAATGACCTTCTGGTCCTGTCCATTGATTTATTAAACAATAATTACTGAAAATAAATTTACAGTGTAACAGCAAAAGCAATAATAAGGAGCAGAAAGCAACAAGGACAAGGCCGCACTAGACCTAGAAATAGGCATCAACAGAGGTCCCTTCAGGTAATTAAGTTGGGTGGTAAAGTAACCAAGTCAGTAAGGTAGGGAGGGAGGAAGACTGAATGAATAACCTCCTACACACCCCCCAGAATGAGAGCCTGGGGAGCACCTCTATAAGGCTTCTAGTTCCCTAAAGTCCTTGAAAGCAAACAGTGAATCAGTTCTATCAAATCCCTGCAACTCTGGGACCATCTCCAACTCTATGAAGCCCAGGAGGCTGATAAAGCTTCACTTACTTTTGGGCTGACAAGGCCTTGGGTAGCCCCGAAAACAAATCCTGCAGCAGCAATAATCCAGCCTATCTTCTTGTTAAAAACTGGGATCCTTCCGTCAAGCCTGCATATATCCTCCTCCTGCCAGTCAATGGTTCACTGCCAGAAAAAGCAGGAAAATATTTTCAGGTAAATACAAAAAAAGTGGGGGGAGGCTTCAGACATAACTTTTCTCCAACAGCAGCAGGAACTGAAATCCAAATTAAGCAAGCAATAAAGACTGGCAGTCACAAAGACTGATCATCCTTTATGTTGTCAACATAAAGTCACAAGAGTGGAGCTGTCCTCAGGCATGGGAACTCATGAAAACAATTGTTGAATACTGATTGCTAGAAAATGGATTTCATAGGTTCATACTAGGCTATCTGCCCTAGGGCATTTATAAGCCTAGCCAGAGTGTGTTTGGCTTTCGCCACCCATTTTAAATTAATTTTGCAATGCCCTTTTTCGAGGTTAGTAAACTGTGCCTCTGTCTAACAGTGACACAGAAGTGATACCTGGGTAAACCTATGAGCCTCTTATGAATCTGTCCCTCCAGCATGTCCTATTTATTTCAGTGATGAGGTTCAAGTCTCTCGAGCGCGTAGCTCGATGGGATTTGGATTTTCTGAGGTGCAGCATGTCTATTAATTCTGGGTTGGACATGGCTTTATATGTCAGGCACAGATCGCTTCTGAGCAGGCGGTATGCCCACTGAGTAGAGATGGAGTTTCTTTAACCGGGCAGCATATGGCATCTGTTTGAGTCCTTTGATCCTCTTGGTGAGGTACGTTTGGGGTCTTTCCAGTTGCTGCAGGTGTCTGGTAAGGTACATCCCAAAAGGGGAATTGTACTCAATTATGGGCCTGATGAGGGATGAGTAAAGAGGCACGATGACCTCCCCTGATCTAGATGTGAATCCCTTCATGATTAGGTGGGCTATATAAAATGTTTTTCTAACCACTTTGGCCACGTGGTTATCAAATGAGAGATTGCCATCAACTTGGGTCCCCAGGTCCCTAATTACTTCTTCCGTACTTAATGGATTACCACCTATGTGGTAATTTGTGGGCACTGTTTTTGACAAAGGGAATGACTATACACTTTTTGGCATTTAGCTTGAGGCCATGGCTCTGTCACCAGTTTGTTTCTATGAGGCCCTTTTGGAGGATGCTTGTGTCGGCTGGAGAGTCTATTATGGCGCCCAGTTTGCAGTCATCTGCGAACTTGGTCAGCTACAGTCCTTCTGTGTTGGCCTGTACCTCCGAGAAATATATACCGAACAAGAGAGGTCCCAGGACTGAGCCTTGTGGGACGTCACTTGTAAGTGGTTTGGAGTCTGACATGGCTCCAGCAATTCTAACCATGTGGGTTCTGTCCTTGAGCCAGTTTGCAACCCATCTAGTGACATAGGGGTTTATATTTAAGCTGGTGAGCTTATCTATAATGCCCGAGTGGGGTATTGTATCAAAGGCATTTGCGAGGTCCAGGTAGGCTGTTTGAACCACCTTCCCCTCGTCAATGGCCTTGGTGACTGTTTCAAAGAAATCGACCAGGTTTAAGAGGCAGGATCTGCCCTTAACAAAGCCGAAATGGGTAGGATCCAGTGTCTGTAGGTCCCCAATATCTTTATTTATGAGGTCCATGATGATCCTTTCCATAGCTTTGCAGACCAAGCTAGTCAGGCTTATGGGGCGATAGTTTCCAGGATCCGTTGAGGCACCACCGTTGTGGAGAGGGACCACTGTTGCTGTATGCCACTCTGTGGGTACATATTCTGTAGTAAGGCTGAGACTGAACAGTAGTTTTATGTTTGGGTTTAGCTCTTCTTGGAGCTCATGTAGGACGCAGCCCGGGACACCGTCTGGTCCCATTGATGCTGTGTTTTTTGCTTTGAAGAGGCGGCTCTTACCTGAGCATCTGAGATATCGGGGGACAGCACTCTGTTGGGATAGATATTTGCCCTTTTGGTGGGGGGGGGGGGGGGAGTTCGCGCTGAACCTGTCAGCTAGGATGTTGGCAATGTCTGTGGGTTCGGTGTATTTTTTGTCATTTTGGACTAATTCTGAGCATATCTGGGAATTCCCACCCAGGTTTCTAACATAACTAAAGAAAGCCTTGTGATTTTCCTTAGTGTCCTGTGCAATTTTTCGCTCTAAGCTGGTCTTAGACGATTTTATGAGTGCCCATAGTTTTTTGCTAATACTGATCAAAGATGCCTTCCCTTTTTGGGATTTTGCTCTATCATGTAGTAGCTTCCTCCTTCTATTGTATAGTTTGTTTATGGCTGGGGTCCACCAGACAGGATGTCTGACTTTGGAGGATTGGATCTTGGTTTTATTTGGGATTGCATGATCCATGCATTCCTGAAGGTGTTCATAGAATGCGTTTATAAAGGATTCTGTGGTTTGGGCCGTATTTTCCACAGGCCCGGGGGCTTTGAAGGATTCCACCTCGGTTTTGAGGAGTGTGAAATTTGCTTTAGGGAAGTTTTTCACTGTGGTTTTCTGGGCAGGGGGTGGGGTCGGGATGTGAATATCCAGTGAGATTAGTTTATGGTCTGATCTTACCAGTGAGGGATACACTTCTGGTCTGGAGCATAGAGTCCCCATGTTGGTGATGATCAGGTCCAGTATGTTTTCCCCTCTTGTGGGAGTGGTAACAAGTTGTTCCTTAGCATTTGAGTTTATAAATTCTAGGAACCTTTGGGCTAGGGTGTTGGAGCTAGAGTAATGCTCCCAGTCTATGTTTAGGTAGCTGAAGTCGCCCAATATAATGGTGTTTGGAGAGACCTTCACATTTTCCAGAGTTCTCAGGAAGGCCGAGCGGGGTTCCTGGGTTTGGGAGGGTGGTCTGTAGCAGGCTATAAACTGGAAGGCAGTTTTACCCACTGTTAGTTGCACATGGATAGTCTCTGATGCTTTGTGCTGTGCCACCAACCTGGAGATGTGGGTATTTTTGACAAATATTGATACTCCCCCTCCTTTTGTGGTATGGTCCAAGTTTTGGGGCCGAAAAGCATGGTATGAAGTATAACCTGGTAGTGCTGGGGTGTTCTCAGGAGCCTTGAACCAGGTTTCTGTTACTGCACAGATATCAATGTTCTCCATGCTAAGGAGAGTTTCAAGTGCGTGCATCTTGAGGTTTAGACTTCTGGCGTTGAGTAGCATTACTCTTAATTTCTTATCCCTTGTGATACCTATGGAGGTGGGTTTGTCTGTTGAGCCTTGCCTAAAAAAGGCACCATGGGGGTGGCAAGAGCCTTTGCCAATATCCAAAAGCCCAGGGGTGACAGGTGCAAGCCGTCCCTAGCAAAGCATCGTGGCTTGTCAAGCATGTCATCCCAGGCTAACAGGCATTGGATCCCCTTTGAATGACACCAATATTTAAGCCAATTGTTGAAATTGGTCATCTTGTCTTCATATTGTGGCATCATTCTTGGTGAGGGTAAGATGCTACTCAAGGTCAGGGTCATACCGGCTTGGGCTACATGCTCAGAGAGCTCCTCTATGTCTCTTTTCATGTAGTCTAGGGAGGTACGTCTCAGGTCATTCACACCAGCATGGACAATGACGGAGTCATATTTGTACTTGCCTTGGAGTGACCTGAGTGCTTGTGTTATGTGGCGGATCCTAGCGCCAGACAGGCAGCTCACCGTGACCTTCTCCTTGTTCAGCCTGGTGAGCGGGACATCAGTGTGCCTGACGATAGAGTCACCTATTACAAGTGTATCAGGTGTGTTGTTTAACCTTAAGAGCTGTGACTGTTCGGCACACTGGCTTTGTGAGCTATGTGTTGCACGTTTTGTTTTGGGGTAGCGGTTGCTTGGGTGTCTGCTTTGGAGGTCTCTGCTGCTTAGGCATATTTTTATTTAGAGCCTCTGAGTAGGTTTTTGTGTGTTTACGTTTTTGGTTTGCTGTCATGGTAGGTCTATGTGAGACTGGAATTGTAGTGAGTGTGGTTTCCTTCTCCTCCTGACTGGTTACACCAGTACTGAGTTGAGAGAGCTTAGCCTCCAGTTTGGCTATATGGTTGCATGTCTCACATGTGTTGGAAATTGTTGGGAGGAGGAGAGGGTTGTCTGTGTACATGAGGCAGTTGTAACATTGCCTCAAGATTCCCAGATTCACCAGCTCGACCGGAGAGGAGATTGACAACTGACCTTTGGACATGCTAGAATACTATTGGGAATTCCTTTATAATTGAAAAAAAGGGCCAATGGGGAACAAGGTACTCAAGGGGAGTTTGTGAGGGTGTAGTGCTTTTAATTTTTTAGTGCTGACTTATATAATTGCTTTAGTGAGCAAGTGCCAGGCTTTAGAGTAGGAATAGGGTGTTTATTATGAGAACTAGATCAGTTCTAAGGGAAAAAGTGAAGAGCAGACTTTGTGGAGCCGAGAATGGTTTAAACCCAATTAAGCGGCACTGCCTGATGCTACGCTATACGCAAAATCACGCAAAGCCGCGCTAAACCCCGACTGACCTCAGATCAAGTTTGCCCAACAGCAGAAACTGCTAGAAGATTATTATTCTCAAGATAAAGTGGGTAAAACCCATGGACCTGAGTATGAATACATTCTCAAGTGAGGGGGCAGGAGGGAGGGACGGTTGCTGACAAATGAAATTTACCTACTCAGATGGAACGTTATGCTGAGTACATAACTACTTAATCTGAAGTAGTTAACTTCATTTGTGCAGCAACCTATGGGACAGAGTCCCCAGCTACCTGAACCTTGGGCAGCCTTCATGGAAGGATGTTCTGGAGCACTGCAGAGCCAAAGGATGCTCTCCCTCTGGAGATAATGTCCAATTTATAGTGACTGATAAAGGTATGAGATGAGGCCCAAGTGGCTGCTGAGCAAATATCATCCAAAGAAACTCTAGCTCTAAAGGCCGCAGAGGTAGACATAGATAGAGTAGAGTGGGCATGGACTCCCTGAGGTGCGGGCCTGCCAGAACTTTCATATGTTAAAAGGATACACTGTGAAATCCATCTAGACAGTGTGACTTTAGACACAGATTTACCAAAGTTAAATTTGGCAAAGGAGACGAACAACTGGTTGGATTTCCTATGACCAGATGTCCTGTGGATGTAGAAGCGAAGTTGTCTATGCACATCCAATGAGTGTAATTTGTATTCCCCTTTGTTATGGTAATTAGGAAAAAAGACCGGCAGGTTAATGGACTGGTTAATATTTGATTCAGAGGCAACCTTGGGAAGAAAAGAGGGATTGGTCCTGAGGTAAACTCTATCCTTGTGAAAGAGGAAGTATGGGAGTTTTACACAGAGGGCTTGTAGTTCAGAGACCCTTCGAGCCGAGGTGATAGCGACAAGAAAGGCTGTTTTCCATGACAAGAATTTAAGATCTACTGAAGCTGCAGGCTCAAACGGGGAGCTATCAAGGCCTGAAGCACCAGCGTTAAATCCCAAGGAGGGACTACATCCTTCACTGGAGGTCTGAGCAGAAAGGTGTCCTTCAAAAAGGTCTTACACAATTTCGTGGTGATCAAAGGGCCCAGTTCATTTCCCAAGTGATAATGAGAGATAGCTGCTAGTTGAACCTTGACTGTGGAGGAGCTAGCCCCCTGATGAAACAGCCCTGACAGAAAGTCTAATACAGCAGGCAAAGGAGCTGTGAAATGATCCAAATTTTGGCGTTCTGCCCAAATGGAAAAACATTTCCATTTGCTACTGTAGATCTTTCTACTAGAAGGCTTGTGCGCTGCTACTAGAATAGTTTTGACTGGGGAAGAGATACCGGGAGTCCTAGCTACGAGTGGAACTGGAGCAGCCAAGCTGTGAGCTTGAGACTGTCCAGGTTCGGGACTGGGAGATCTAGGGGGTGGTATATTAGATCCGGACGGGGATCCAGAATCCAAGGAGGATTCACCAGATGAGACCAAAGGTAAGGGAACCAGGTTTGACGAGGCCAAAACGGGGCAATGAGGATAATCCTGCTCCCCAACCGGCTGGCTTTCTGAAGAAACTTCAGCATCAAAGGAAGAGGAGGGTAAGCAAGACCGGGTGGCCAAGCATGCACCAGAGCGTCTCTCGGGGATTTCCCGGAGGGGGAAATGAGAGCAAAGTAGTCGTAACATTTTGTGTTCGAGGAAGAGGCAAAGAGATCGCAACAGGGTTGACCCCATTTGGTGAAAATCCAATTCGCTATCTCAGGATTCAGAGACCACTCGTATGGCAACAGGATGGTGCAACTTAGTTTGTCCGCTAGGATGTTGGACCACCCCGGAATGTGCGTTGATATGAGAAAGCGGTTGGTGGAGATCGCCCATTCCCACACCCTCATGGCCTCTCAACAGAGTGGGTAAGTCCTGGTTCCTCCCTGTTTGTTGATGTACCAGACAACAGACATATTGTCCGTCTGAATCGCAATCATTCCTAAAGGAAGAAGGTCCTGAAGTTCTTGCAACACTAACAGCACTGCCCTCATCTCTAGGATGTTGATATGCAGTGAGGTCTCCGTGAGGTCCCACGTGCCTTGGACTGCCCTGCCCGAACAATGCCCCCCCACCCGAGGCGGGAGGCATCCGTGGTCACCGTGGCTAGGAGAGGGGTCACAGAAAAGGGGCATCCTTGCTGGAGGTCAGGAGATTGGAGCCACCATAGGAGGGCCCTCTTGCAAGCCCTGCTGAGGGGAACGGGATGGCTCAGAGGATACTGAAGAAAGGACCACTGGACCTGAAGGGTCCATTGTAAGACCCTCATGTTCAAACGTGCCATTGGCAATAGGTTGATTGCCACCGCCATTGAGCCAAGAGCCCTCAGGACCAATTCCGCCGGAGGAGCTGGAGATTGTAGAATGGCCCGCACGTGTAGCCTCAGGGTTCGTAGCCGGTCTGTGGTCAAGAAAGCTAAGAGTTTGTTTGTATCTAATCTGGCCCCTATGAAGTCTATGGTCTGAGGCGGAATAAGAGACGACTTATCTATGTTGATAGTAATCCCCAGTCAGGGAGCTAGATGAATAAAATAGTTTCTGGCTGCACAGAGTAGATGCCTTGTCGGGGCGGTCAGGAGCCAGTCATCCAGGTACGGGAAGACCTGAATTTCCTGGAGCCTCAGGTGGGCCGCTATCACCGCTAACACTTTGGTGAACACCCTGGGGGCTGTGGTGAGACCAAGGGGGAGGACCCTGAATTGGAAATGACTGGCTCCTAGCCGGAAGCGGAGGAACCTCCTGGATCGCCTCGGCTCCGAGAGCTCGGATCCGAAGAAAATGAACCCGACAGACTCGAGGGAAGTGTCGGCGCCTAAGTACCCGAGACTATTGGCGCCAACACACCCCCGGCTCCAAGGCTGCCCGGCTCCGAAGACTCCGAACCCAGGAAACTGGATAGAGAAGGAGCTATCGGGCAAAGAAGGGGGTCGAGCTCCCCCTCGGAGGGGGGGGGCAGGAGCACTCCCATCTGCAGTTAGGCCTGGAGGAATCTTCTCATCATCTGGTCCAAATCTGCATCTGTGAGACTTTGGGTTGATCTTGACGAGGCCACTGAGGCGGGACGGGAGTGTTGCCTCGATGACCTCGAAGGAGATCGGGTATCCTCCTCCTCAGGACCCGGTGAAAAGCACGGGGACAGGATCCGAGAAGGAGGAGACCCTGAAGTCCTCGAGGGAAAAGACCACTTAGCCGGGGGGGCGAAGCGGAGGCCTCGGCCCGCCGCTTGTGGTGTTTCTCCCTCCTTTTCTCTTTCCTAGCCTCCCTCTCCTCCGGGCCTAAGGCGGGAGGTTGAGTCCCGGCCGGGGGGAGGGAAGCAGGAGTGGCAGATGCCGCAGTGGGAGCCACAGGAGGACCGGAGGTAGAAGCCGAGTCCGGGAGCAGAAGACCCGCCAGAATCAGCTTAGACCTCCGGTCCATGAGTGCCCTGGGGTTGAACGCCGCACAGATGGTACAACCAGAGGACAGGTGCTCAACCCCAAGGCACAACACACACCGAGTGTGGCCATCCGCTGGGGACAGCTTATGGCCACACTCGGTGCACTTAGAAAAAATCGGCTTTGGGGCCTCAGACATACCAACTAAAAAAGGTAAAAAGTACAGTTTTGTACCTACCATAAATGTAGATGTTCGAAGATCCACATTGCTGCAGTCCTTACACTTGGGTAGTCCGCTGTCCTCGGTCGGCCCGAATATCAAAGTATTAGGCTGACGTCGGTCAAGGCGCTTAAGACTGACATCAGGACGTCAGGGTACAAATGTGCATGACCGACGTCATATCCTCAGTCTTTTCTTGCCCCAGATGTCAGAAGACCCTAAACAGAAAGGTCAAAACCAAAAGACAGCAAAAACAACTAACCACCCTTGCACTAATCATATAAACAATATATACAATATGTACAATATTTACAACCCAAACCACACAACCGCCTCTAACAACAGAGGGGAAGGAGGGAGGGTAAATTGGACTGCAGCAATGTGGATCTTCAAACATCTACATTTATGGTAGGTACAAAACTGTACTATGTTCTTCATCTCACATTGCTGCAGTCCTTACACTTGGGTAGAATCCCAAAGCAGAGGTAAGGGAGGATGGCAAAACTATAAAGTAGTAGGAGCTGCCAAAATGCCCTGTAAAACAGCAGTGGCAAACCCAGCCCTAGATTTAGAGTAAAGAGGAAGTTGGTAATGCTTAGAGAAAGTATGCACTGAACTCCAAGTAGCTGCCTCCAAAATATCTTTAGTTGCCACCCCCCTTAAAAAGGCTGTAGAAGTGGCAGTAGCTCTAGTGGAATGAGGCCTAATCCCAGCTGAAACCTCCTTACCATGATGGGAATAACAGAAAGCAATACACAACCCAATCCACTTAGAAATAGTTTGTTTTGACACAGGCTTGCCCTGAGAACCCAAAGCAAAAGAAACAAACAACTGCTGAGACTGCCTGAACCCTTTAGTTCTGCTCAAATAATATCGTAACTGCCTGTGTATATCCAAGGTATGCAAAATCTTTTCCCCTTTATTTTGGGGTTTGCATAAAAAGTAGGCAAATGAATAGTTTGGTTTAAAGCCACACTAGAAACCACCTTAGGCATAAAGGAAGGATTAGTACGTAAAGATACCCTGTCCTTATGGAAAATTAAGAAAGGTTCAACTGCCATAAGGGCCTGCAATTCAGAAACCCTTCTCGCAGAGGTAATGGCCAACAAAAAAGCAGTCTTCCATGATAAATATTTCAACTCGGCAGTAGCTACAGGCTCAAAAGGTTGTAGAGTGAGTTTCTCCAACACAAAATTGAGATCCCAAGCAGGAGTAGGAGCTCTACGTGGGGGTCTTATATTCTTTGCCCCTCTAAGGAATTGCTTAAACAAAGGATGAGAAAACAATGGTGGATCACAGTCATAGTGAGCAGAAATTGCTGCAGCATGAATCTTAATAGAAGAGAAGGACAATCCTTTGTCCAGTAACTCAGCAAGATATTGAAGAGCCACACTTAAATTAGGCTTAGCAACATCAAATTCCTTTGCTGTACTCCAAAATAAAAATCTCTTCCATTTATCTGCGTATACTTTCCTTGTACTAGGCCTTCTGGCCTCCAAAATAACATTCAAAACTTGCTGCGGAAGCTGAGACCCTCCAGGGTTTAAAACAGAATATGCCAGGCTGTTAGGTGAAGAGAGTGAAGTTTGACATTGAGTAAATGACTGTTCTCTTGAGACAGCAGGTGTGGAATCGAAGGCAAAGGCCATGGAGGCTCCCGAACCAGACTTCTCAGTAATGGGTACCAGTGCTGTCGAGGCCAATCTGGAGCTATTAGAATCATCTTTGGCTTGTCCTGTCTGACCTTTAGGAGTACCTTCGGGAGGAGAGGCAGAGGTGGAAAGGCATACACATGAAGATTGCTCCAATTGAAAGAAAGAGCATCCACTTTCCAAGCTGTGGGATGAAACCTTTTGTGCAAAACTTTGGCAGCTGGTAGTTTAGTGGAGAAGCGAACAGATCTATGTCTGGAGTTCCCCATAACACTGTCAATTTCTGAAATACATGAGGATCCAATTTCCACTCGTGGGGATCCATAATTCGTCTGCTCAACACATCTGCTAAGGAGTTCTGTGCTCCGGCAGAAACCTTGCCTGAAGATTGAGCTGTAAATTGAGAGCAGTCTCCCACAAAATCATTGCTTGCCTGCATAGAGGATAAGAATGTGTTCCCCTTGCTTGTTGATGTACCACATGACAGTTGTGTTGTCTGTTAGAACCAACACCTGCCCTGGAAGAAGTAAATCCTTGAAAGCTATTAAAGCAAATTGGACTGCTAACATCTCCTTCAAGTTGATATGTAGATGTTGTAGTCTGGCAGGCCACGTGTCTTGTATCCACTTTCCATTTAGATGAGCTCCCCAAGCTTTGTCTGAGGCATCTGTCGTTAGAATTTGACTCGCCTCTGGCCGGGTCACAGAGAGTCCCTTGTTTAGGTGACATTCCTGAGCCCACCACAAAAATTCCTTTTGAATGCAAGGTATTATCTGAATGACAGTGTCCATATCTTGGCAGTGCTGTGTCCATACATTTGAGATACCATTGTAGCTTCCTCATATGCAGTTTGGCATTGGGAAGTACCAGAATACAAGATGCCATGAACCCCAAGGCTTGAAGGACTGTCCTTGCAGTCAGCCTGGACTGATGAGACAACTGATGGAAGTAAAGGGAAAGATTCTTTTGTTTGTCCGGGGTCAAAAAGGCCATCTGGGATGCTGTATTCAGTCTCACACCCAGAAAGCACATGTCTTGAGAGGGTACTAGACTGGACTTTATTTCGTTCACAGAATACCCCAGGCATCTTAGCACTGCTATCACGTATTGCAAATGATGAAGAAGCTCGTCCCTTCCTTTGGCCAGAATCAGGCAATCGTCCAAATAAGGATAGATCTGTATTCCTTTTAGCCTGAAGAAAGCTATCACTGGAGCCAGAACCTTTGTGAACACTCTGGGCAGTAGATAAGCCAAAGGGCAATGCAGAGAACTGATAATGAGAAGTCCCAGCTCGAAAACGCAGATACTTCCTGCAACTTAGCCTGATAGGAACATGAAGGTAAGCTTCCTTGAGATCCAGAGTCACCATCCAGTGATCTTTGCCCAGCAGAGGTAAAAGCTGTTGTAACGTCAACATTTTGAACTTGGGAATGTCCAGATAAGTGTTGAGGATAGATAAATCCAAAATTGGTCTCCACGTGTTCCCCTTCTTTGGTACTAGGAACAGGCGAGAATAAAATCCTAGGCCTACTTCTGGCAGAGGGACCGGCTGTATGGCCCCTATTTGCAGCAGCAGAGAAATTTGTTTGTGAGCCTCCATTCTTTGCTGAGGAGGAACGTCTGGCATGCCTTTGAAAGGAGGCAAGGTATGGAAATAAAACCTGTAACCTTGGTGTATAATATCCAATACCCATCTGTCCTGGGTAATTAAATTCCAATTTTCTTTGAAGAGTGCCAACCTTCCTCCCAAAGGTGCTGCCAGACAAGAAGGCTCTGGCAGCTGAAAAGGTAGGTCATTGGGCCTGTTTACGAAAGGACTGGCCCTGCCCTCCCCGAAGACTGTGCAGGTGAACTCCTGTTCTAGGTCTGAAAGAGCCCTGAGCTCTACCCCTACCACGTCTAGATCTTGCCCTAGACTGTGAATCATAAGAAGGGTACGTCCACCCCTTAGCAGGCCAATTCCTACTAAACTTCGGAGGCTGAACTTGCAAAAAATCTTTAACAGTCTGCATAGACTTAGCCTTGTCTTCCATTTTCTTTAAAACTGCCTCCACAGGTGAACCAAACAATACATCAGACTGTAAAGGAGCATCCAAAATCCTTGTCTTAACATGGTCAGATAAGTTCTGATCCCTCAGCCAGGCGTGCCTACAAAGAACTGACCCAGTGGCAGCCACCCTAGACGAGGCCTGTACAGCATCAAATCCACATTGTAAAGAATGCTTACCCACCTGTTCAGAAACATGTACCAAATCTTGTAATTCTTTACACTCAATGCCTTCCGCCAGAGCATCTACCTTAGACTTCAATTGAGAAAGAAGATAGTTTTGATATTTCAACATGTGAAACTGGCAATTCAAAGCCCTCATAGCTAAGGTGGAAGAAGTATAGACTTTCTTTCCCCATCTATCCAAAGCTCTGGCCTCTTTATCTGGAGGAACCGGATTTTTTTACCACAGAGGCCTTGACACCCTTAGGTCCCTGACTAACTGTTTCTGGGTCTGCCCTAGGACTCTTATACAGATATTTATGAGCTTCAGGCACCCTGTAATACCTGTCCGGTTTAACAGGAGCAGGAGGCAAAGAATCAGGATTAAGTGAAGCCTCTGCAAACACATCTTCCACAACATCCAGAACAGGAGGAATTGCCAAAGGCCTATGCTGGGGTAAAAGCAAAAATACCCGAAGCCTTTTCCTGGAATCAGAGAAGTCCTGACCTTCCCACTTAAAATGTTCCCTCATAGAATGAAGAGTCTCTGAAAAAGAAAAATCCTCTGGAGCAGAAGCAGAAGGAGTAGAATCATCCACATCAGAATCAGAATAAGGAGAATACTCCTGCAAGTCTTCAGTCAAGACTCTGAAACATCGAAACCTGCTCAAAACTCCCCAACTCTGGTTCCACCCTAGGCCTCTTATCAGGAGGGGGCAAAGAACCTCTAATCAAAGTAATTAAATCTTCTGCCATTTTGAGCATGTGCTTCTTGGGCACAGATCCTGAAGAACTAGGAGTGACCCCAACAGAAGCTAAACCTGGCCTGCCTCTGGGAGAAGCCTTGGAAATAGAAGGAGAGGGCCTAACAACCCTAGGAAGGGAGGGGAGTACAGTAACCTGAGAAGCCCCTTCAGCCTGACCTGCCTCCTGAGAGGCCACATCCTGGAATATCAAAGTCTCCCCCTGGGACTCCAGAGAAGCCTCCGGCGGAACCACCGGTTCCACTGACACCTACAAAGAACCGGCGTCCGGTACGGATGACTCTTCTTGCCTGGGTTTAGCTGCTTTGTCTTTGCGCTTCTTCGAAGAAGCGGGCGTCGGAGCATCCGACGGCATATTGTAATTGCACCGCTTCCCGAAGACCAACCTGGCACAATCTAACCTTCGCTTAATAGTGCGCTTATTAAACCTAGCACAAAAGCGACACCCAACAACGTCGTGCTCAGGCCCCAAACAAGGAATACACAAAGTATGATAATCTCTATGCGGTATCTGCTTCCCACAAGAAATACAGTTATTCACTTTTTCTGACATCCGGTAAACCACTGAGGCAAGAAAAAACTAAAATATTCCCCAACGGGGTACTTAGCCAACTTTGACTCGGTCTGAAACTCCGAATTCGAAAAATTTCAGAACGCCGAACGGCACTTGCAACGCTGCTTCTGCATCGGACCATGCGGCAAAAAGACTGAGGATATGACGTCGGTCATGCGCATTTGTACCCTGACGTCCTGATGTCAGTCTTAAGCGCCTTGACCGACGTCAGCCTAATACTTTGATATTCGGGCCGACCGAGGACAGCGGACTACCCAAGTGTAAGGACTGCAGCAATGTGAGATGAAGAACATCCACACACACTAGGCCCCAAACACACACACACAACCCTGACGGAACCACGAAGGAAGGGGGAGGTTAAAAATATAAAAAAAATATATATATAAAGTAAACTAAGAGAGTTTAATATTAGAAGGGACCTGAACACACACACACACACCAAAAAATTAAGAAAAAGGGCAGAAAAGTTAAATTTTTCTCACAAAAGCGATTGAAACGCCTGGAACTCGGGATCAAGCTGCTGAGGTAAACAGAGAAAAACTAGATCTGAGGTCAGTCAGGGTTGACAAGGGATTATGGGTAGGGGGAGGAGCTTGGAGCTCTGATCTAAAGCTGTTGAAAACTGCTGGCTCGGATCCGAGGTCGGATCCGGTTCCCATAGGTTGCTGCACAAATTAAGTTAACTACTTCAGATCAAAGGTTAGGACATTTAATCTTAAAAAAGATAACACAGGGTGATGCACACATTTTAAATAAGTAATACGACTAGTAGTCACAGTAGCCCAAAAGGTAATGCACTCACTTTTGGTGCAGAAGGCTGTGGGTTCTATTCCCAAACCAGGAAGTTGGATTAATATTCCAATGCTGACACTGCAGTGCAGCATATGAGGGGTGCTGCACTACTGAATGTGCCATCCTTCTGATGGATGGTGGATGTTCAAGTGGATTTGAAAGCTCTCATGTCACTTATCTAAAAGAGTAAGGGAAGATCCCTGGTATCCTGGACAAATTTCCCCTAGTTAGCATGAATTACCAACCGGGTCTCCCCTGAAAAGAGCCATTGTCTTAGTGGAACTAACCTGGCCAACAAAATGTAAATAAAAAAATAAAAATTAAATAAAGACTACATCTTGGCCAACTCATCTAGTAGCAAACTAGAATGGAGTTAGTTGTTGTGTCTGAAAGTTGTGCAGGACTGAAGAGAACACAAAAAATCTCTACCATGGAATACTTTGGCAGGCTGTCCCTCTATTCTACTGGGGCTTCAGAAGCAGCAGTGACAGCTGAAATGTTTACAGAATGCATAGATGGCTTCCACCAGCCTTGTGATATACAGGGACAAAGCCCTAACTATATGCCCATGCAGCCAGAGTTTAATTAGCAGCTTCAGCATCTGACAGAGTTGGCAAGGAGGATGGGCAAGGGTCCTGGGGAAGGGTCCATGCTACCATGGGTGAATTATTCCTCAAGCTTTGTAGTTTACATGGCTTTGCATGATCATTGTGCTGGAAGTTGGGAGAACCAAGAAAACATGGTTGCATAGGGTCCAAAGGCCACCCATCATTGCCTGACCCAATCTACCAAAAAGAGTCAGCATGCTGGAAGTAGGGTTTTGAGGGAAAAAGTCCAGGCATATGACAGCATATGTGACACTGCTAATTTCTAGCTCTGATCCACCCCACTAGCCAAATCCACTACCATCCTTTCCCATACCACCTGTGCTGCCACCTACCAAAAGGATACAAGCCTACCAACTATCTTCTACATATTCTCCTTCCCTCCATCAGGGTGTTCCCACTTGGGGGATTGTTAGTATCAGCTGCTGATGCTGTGAGCAGTGGGAGCACAAGCACAGAAGCTGACAGTCAGCTGTGAGTACAGTAAGAGAATAACTTAAAAAGGAAAATTAAATGGGGACTTTCAGAGCAGGTTCTACAGCAGCATGACCCAAGGCTTTTTATCCTCCTTCTTCAAACACAAGCTTAGCAATTTTTTTTCTTCTGGGGGTAGATAAAGTAACGGCTAGTCCACAGATGATTTTGTCAGCCTGAAAGATTAGTAATAATTTATTTATTTTATTTATTTATCATTTGTTGACCGGGAATGTCCGACTAGGTTCCACAGAGCCTGTTTTCAGCGGAGGCCCGGGGAGAAATGCTCCAGATGCATGTCTTTGGAATGTGGGAGAAAACCGGAGTACCCGGAGGAAACCCTTGAACACAGGGAGAACATGCAAACTCCACACAGAAGGCACCCCAGCCGAGAATCGAACCGGAGAACCTCTTGCTGTGAGGTGACAACGTTAACCACTGCACCACTGTGCCGCCCACAATAATGAGAAGACCTAGGAGGAGGGACGGTATTACTACCCTCATCTCGCTCAAAAACTAGATCAGTATCAGCAGAAACCTGTTCCCTGGTAAAAGAGGCAAAGAGGAGAAATGATCCCCTGTCTAATTCTAGAGAATAGGGATATGAACACAATTTTGACATTGGAAGATAGGGAAATGACAAATAAGGGCTAGGCATCCAGTGATGGGGCCCCAGCTCATATGGTGGTATATACTCTGGACATGGCATGAGCTCATATGGTGGTATATACTCTGGACATGGCATGAACTAACAAAACACCATGCGATTTAGTTTGGGCATTTAACTATGCTCTCTATGGATGCACTCATGCAAGAATACATCCAGCCAAGCAAAATTCATGTAATTGTTAAATAGAAAGGAGGAAGGGTCCCTTAGTTCCATCCAGCACAGGCAGTTACATGTAACCTTGCTAATGAACCAAACTCAATTCAAGAGGGAAAAGAGGAGCAAAGTGTTTGAGACAAAGATTTATCACCCAGCCTTTCACTTAAGGGCATGAGGTCTCAATTCCTATGAGCTAACTAGCCAATCAAAATCATAATTTAATACTCAAGCAAGGAAAGGTTGTTGCTGACTCCCCCTTCCCCCATATAGTTGACAGGGATACACCTTCTTTCCTCTTCTCATCAGATACCAATGGGCATAAAACAAGTGAACAAAAGACGCAAACTCAATCCTTCACTTGTCAAGGAAGAGTGAGCACCAATGTCAAAAGCAAGGCTCACCTGTGGGATGGACTGTGAAGGCACAGGTTTTAGCTGATGCGTGGTTTCCAGATGCTTTATTTTGTCCTATGAGATTAAGGCTCACAGGCATGCAAGAGCAGCTCCTGCTGCATCTCCAGCTAAAAAAATGCACAACAAATAAATCACTACATTGGTTAATTTGCATTTCTGATTAGCTGAGAACAAAGAAAAGGAGACATTAATATTTACTAGTTTCAGTAAGCACCTCCAAACTATAAAATAAATTCTCCAAATCTTTACCAATATAAGAAAAGCATTTCAGTTGGCAAGTGTGCTAATTATGGTACACAGAATGTATCTATCAGTATTGCAATTATAAAATGAGTGTCTCTTCCTAAGAAAATGATCACCAACTATTCAGTTCAAAGTAACATGACCCTCCCCCTTGAAAAACAGACATCTCAATGCACTAGTTTGTTATCTAGTATAATACCTGTGGATATGCCTGGATTTCTGGAATGCTTACCAACTTTAAGAATAGAAGCAAGGCCCAGTAATGAGACAATTATACAGCAACTTGAATTAGACTACTAAGTAACAGTTATGCAATCACAGCTTTATATACTCACTGTCCAGTCCCACCATTTAATGCAGGTCTTACACCGATGTCCTAGATTATGCCTAAGGTTTTCATGCATAATTTTTTTTTATTTATTTCATTATTTATTTATGCACTATTTTGTATGCTGTCTGACAAAGCAAAGATGATTCATATCACAAAATGGCAATTATTGTAAATAATACAATTTACAAGTCTTAACAATAGTACTGTTAATATGAGAAATGAATACAGCTGTAGTACACTTACTTTCCAGAATAATGACCTTTTAAAGTGTTCTCCCTCACTTTGAGAAACAAAATGTCAACAGGTGTAGACATGACTGCCCCACATACGTTACCAACACATCTCTAGTGCTTACCACAAGGTAAGGCCAAATCTGCACCTGTGGCGATTGATACTAGTCTTCATCTGCTTTATAGCAAAGAGAAGCCTAAAAGTTGTCTGAAACAAAAGAAAACAAGAACCTTACATGCGCTAGGGTCCTTTTCCCCCAGTCAGTCTTTTCTACACAGGTGTGTGCAAGTGCAGAATCAGAGTTATTCCCAGTCAGAGCAACATGCACAAACACAATAAAAAAGAAACGCACCTTAAAATAAAATGGTATAAACACTCAGTGTGTAGCCAACCAGGAACTATAACACTGGAAATCTTCCCATAATATTTTTCCGCACACTAGACTGTTATAAATAAAGCTACCACAGTCAATCATTAGCCAAGCTTTGACTGTTGATTAAAGGCAGAAGGAAAAATAAGTGCACATTAAACACAGCATTGTAAACGCATACAGAAATGACAGTATGCTACAGACTGCCATAACCTGTACAACATCAGGATGTAATTTGTATCAACTCATAAAATCAAGACTTAGTTTGTCACAAGTTTATATTTACAACAGACCTTCCCCCTAACCAAACAGTAAAATTGTTGCTGTCTTTACCTTAATGTTGTATAACATATTCAAGTGGAAGAAAGATTGCTGCATGTATAAAAACTTTACAGTAAAGCCTAAGAAAAAGTAAACAATGAAACAATTGTCAGGCAAGCTTGCTGAAAGAAAATTCTAAATATCTGCCTAAATTAATCTTTCCCCATCACAGAGATTAGTAATAAATCATGTAGTTGCCACCCACGAATTCCTCTGAGTCTAGCACTGTACTCAGACTTCACTCATACCATCAGTGCAAAGAAGCACTGTCCATTTAGTAATAAATAGATAATGACATCTACAAATAGTCATGTACAGATACTAGACTCAAAAAATACACCTTAAGGACTGCAAAGTACTTTGTAAACTAATGTCACTTACAGAAGTTTATCGTTGTAAAGTACAGTTGTGTAAAAGTTTACCATAACAGTAGATGCCCTTCTCTTCACTGTTGCAGTAATCTTTACAATAGAAAATCCCCTGCCTATGGCAGCCCAACATTCACCCAGTATACCAAAGCCTATAGACTGTAAAAGGTATGCCGTATGTCACATGTATGCTCCCTATGCATGGCAAAAGGCATAAAGGTGACATCCGGACATACCATTCTCAGAAATGAAAAAGCCCCAGTAGGAACGACAGACTAAGAATATTAGTAGGTCACAAGCACATCCAGAAGGAAAAAGGATGATGGGAGCATGGAGGGAGTGAATACTGTAACACTGAAGAGAAGGAGCAGGGCACTTGTTTGAAAGCAGCTTGATAACCAGCAGACAAACAAGTGTACAGACTAATGATCAAATATGGCATTCGGACTATCAGCAAAGAAGTTCTAAGGATAGTACATACGGACATCACCTTTATGCCCTACGCCATACGCAGGGAGCATATGTGTGATGTGTGGTGCACCCATTACAACCTAAAGGCTTTGGTACACTGGATGGACATCAAGCTGCCCTAGGCAGGGGATCCCTATTGTAAAGAATGCTGCAACAGTGATATGGAAGGACATCCCACGTAAATCAACTGGTGTGGGTATGAAAGATCACCTGTCTCAGGACTTCACAAACTAAAGTATCTATCCAACCACAAAACTATTCTTTAGAACTTTAAAAGGTGCATTACTGCAGTAAAATGCATCAACACCAGTTTTGTTTCTATAGAATTTTCAAAGTTCAATTTCTACAATATCTGCTTGTGAAGAATATGAATGTGGTTTAATTCTTACTAGATGATTTTTCCTTTTCTTGATATTGCGTAACCATGAAGGTGGTACATATAAGGCAGAAAGTATGAGAACCAAAGTACCACAATAAGGAGGATACAAGGGCTTGCCCCCACAAAAATAATCTTACAGGATTTTACCCACAGTCACCTGGTGTATTTTCCTAAAAGTGTCATTCATTCATTTTGTTTGTAAGTAGTTTTCTTTTGAGATAATTTTCTTTTGTAAGAGCAGCTAGAACCACATACATAAAAAGCATCTTGACAAATGACAGCAACCTACCTCTTCTATAGCCTTGCATCAACATGATCCTTCACCCAAACCACATTGTAGACTTCTGCACTGAGTAACACCACTGGTAGCTCTTGTGTTTACACTCACACCATCATTTCAAGCTATCCTAGCACTGTTGTTCTTGTGGCATTATCAGTTCTGCCACTATTACTTTTATTTGCAGCTCTGCTTAAGTTTCTACACTGCTATAGTTGTATTTAATTATGCCAGTTTTATTTTAAAAAGCTGTCACATGGCTGTATATGGTCAACTGTGGTGTTCACATGCATAATGAATATTTAGTGCTAAAATGTACCTTGATAAACTGTGCCTTTTTCACCATTGTTTCACTGTTAGCTGAAGATGGCTTCCAGTTTTAGAATCACACCAGCATTTTAACAGAGCAAATATTATGAAGGAAGGAAAGTTGGAAAATGAAATCCAGTTCAGGACTTGTGTCACAGAGCTGGAAAACTGAAAGCTGTTGTATGTTTGTAATATTTTAATTGCTAGGATTCTTCACCTATAATTATGTCTGTAATGTTTTAATTTGTGGAGGTTTTCAACCCGGGCCTCTGCTGAAAATGGACCTGCGTACAGTCGGACATTCCCGGTCAACAAATGTAAATAAATAAATAAATCATTGGAAAATGAAATCAAGGTCTGGACTTGTCACAGAGCTGGAAAAAATGAAAGCACGTACTTCTGTTGTGCTATCACCTACTGGGAGAGAGAAATACACCAAAATGGAGATTTCATCAAAGGATTTGAACACAGATGAAGGTATGCTCACTTTAACAGAAAGACTTAATGCCATGTTTTTGACAGAGAAAATTGATTTATGAAGCGTACTCATTACTAGACAGTGTAAGTTTTGTAAGAGACCAGATAGCTTTGAGTAGAGTGTAGATGATGTACAAGTATAACATGGTGCTCATTGTTCTACTTCTTGCGTTTTACACTGTTTGACATCACACGTTTAAATGTGAAAGACAGTTTGCATTAACAGTATGTAATGAACTTAATTTTGCTTCAATGAAGTTAGCCCTACAATGCATTTCTGTGGAAAAAACATCAGGGATGGCAGTGGACATTTACGTAAATCAAAACAGCACATTATGCAAAGATAAGACTTAAAAGCAAGTAATGCTCAGTGAAACCAGTTACCAAACTCAAACAGACTAGGTATGCAAGGCAGGAAATCCAAATGTGCTGTAAGCCAAATTATCATTCATTAAAGACTGCACAAATTTATGTGAACAATTTACGATTATCTAGGAGAGTGAAACATTTCATAAAGTTTAGAAATAAAGCACTACTGCTTGTGAAAGAACCAACTTCAGACAGAGATTTTTGTAGTGGGATCTTTTTGGATCAGCTGGTATTGATTCTGCATTTACACTCAGTCTGGACAGAAGTGGTTTAATAATTATATCAGTGAACTAAGAAAACACTAAGTGAATAAATATATTGAAGACAAATATGCCCAATAATGGAGCATTCAAGTTTGGAAACAGAAAAGTGTGTTCCACTAACAGACTGAACATACCAGCAAAGACAGGACAAGTAAAATGCATTATCAAAACACACATGGTTCTTGCTGTGATACCACTGCTGATTATATATCCTTGAAAAGGGCAGGTGCAGTCCTGGACACTGAATAAGATGAAGCAGTGATGTGTAATCAACTACTAACTGCGGAATTCACCGTCTCTAGACATTATTGTGCCCAAAAGTCTATACAAAGACATTGCCCATTTTTCACAGATGGCTAGCATATTCAGATGTGCAAAACAGCATGAAGAACACTGACATACAGGGAGAGGGTGATTCAGAAACAAGTATCGAGGTCAAGTTAAGATGAATAGAGTGGAATGCAAAGCCTGAATAATGATATGGAAATGAGATTCTAGATGCTGAGGGACAGCTAATAGGTAAGCAAAACTTCAAACATGTCGGAAAATGCAGAAATATATAAAACAGATGTGCTGGGCTGCAACAGTCACATATTCTGAATACCAGGAATTGTTCGAACACAGGATACTTGAATGTTTGCAACAGCAGCAGCTGTATCAATACATGTGTGTTAGTGGATACACTCAGAGTAAGTGCCTATGATTATCAAGGCAGGCTGTACCATAAGCACCTGATATAGACCACTTGTCTGACCAACAGATTGTGGAATGCTTCATTATGAATAGGAATACCACACAGGAGCTTGCTCAAGTGTGCTGCCCACATGTGGAATAAAGGGAGATGTGTAGACTCGACATTCCAGTGGACACCAAGTTATGTGTAGCTTTAACCATCCTAGCTACAAGGACCTTTCTGAGAACTAGAAAGGACGCATTCGAAGTTTGCTGGTGTTAGCTGTGCACATCCTATATCAGTTCTGCTGTAGTACGTGGAGGTGCATGTATGGTCCCAAAATTCTACAGAAGACAGAACTAGCAATATGCTGGCATTCTACAACCATTGTCCATTTCCTGAGAACCAGTGACTGCAAACAACCACTCTGACATAAAGGCCACAGAGTGGCAGCACGACAATGGGAAAGACACCAACACCCTCAAATGCCAGTTGGCTTGCAATACCCTGGGGTATAATTTATAATGCGTGTCCCATCCAGGCAGGCCTCATGATTGCCATATCTGGCATACGTCTGATCTATACCAATGTTTCATGTAGACCAACTTTCCATAGGAGCATCTACTCATTAGGTCCACATATGGGCAGTTACAAAGCCCACTAGCTACAGTTACAATGCAATAAGACATCAGACCACATGTAATGCGGTCGACACGGTGTTGCAGAGGATGCTGGAGATGTGAATGAGCCATGGATGATGATCCCATTTGCATCACTCAAACCATGGTAGAGGGCATACAGACACAAAGAAAGTGGTGAAGCAGGTTTGCAGCCAACTTAAGGGATGCTTCCAATGCTTAGATGCTTCCAGTAAGGCAATGCAGTATCATAAGAGACCTGCAGCCAGATATTTATCGTTGGCTGTGCAGAAATTGCTTCAGCAGCAGAAAACATGATCCACCATATTTGCAGGAACAGCACATAAGAATTACAGCAGAAAGTCAGAGGTGGGAGAAAGACATTTCAGCACTGGCAAAGAGGCATTGCCTAGTCCATAATTATGGGCCATGACACAGACAACAAAATGATGCATGTCAAACCCAAGCTATATACTATAGTACACCAGCTGGCTAATAGCCCACATGGGTTAAGCAGTGGGCAGAGAACAGTCATCATCTGCATCCATGAAGGTGACACAGTGCCATTTACAGAAAAGCCATCATAGGGGCTAGTGTTAATGGAGGTAGGTATGTAGTCATGTAGTCTGGCAGCAGGCAGTGGAAAGTGAGGAAACACATTCATGGTGGGGGGGGGAGCTGCCATGTCATGAACTTTACCAGTACAGACTACTGTGGACTGCAGTCTTGGAGGTTGATGTGATCCAGTGCCAGGATGATACAGAATTATGGGAGAGTCCATATGCACCATGGCATGGCATCCCATGTCAGCCCATCAGATGTACGGCATCCACGACCAGTATGATGGCCATGTGTAGGCATGGTATTCCATCTGTCCACAGGGGATGTAGATGCTGTAGAAAGTACAGTTGTGTAAAATCATAGAATAGTTCATAGATCATACCATAAAGGTAGATGCCCTTCTCTTCACTGCTGCAGTATTCATTACACTAGAGATCCCCTGCCAAGGGCAGCCCGATGTTCGAACAGTATACCAAAGCCTTTAGGTTGCTTTAAAGTATGCCAACATCACGCGTATGCTCCTCGTGTATGTTGGGTATAAAGGTGATGCCCAGATGTACCATCCTCAGAACTGACAGTACAGTTATGCAAAATCTTACCATAACGGCAGATGTCCCTGCCTTCACTGCTGCAGTACTCATTACTATATGGGATTCTCTTACATAGAAGTCAAACATCTATCCAGTCTACCAAAGACTACTTGTTACTTATTTCAAAAATTCGCCAAAAGTCACCCAAATACTCCTTGTATAGCATATAGCATAGGGCATAAAGGTGACATTCAGGCCTGCAGTAAACAGAACTGATTGCCCCAGTAGGAACACCAGTCCAAGGAACCCAAGAGGTAATCTGCACATCCAGGAAGGCAAGAGACTAGGGGGATGGAAGGAGGGAGCGAATACTGCAGTAGTGAAGGCAAGGACATTTGCTGTCATGGTAAGGTTTTACAGAGGTGTACTATGTCCTTACATTCACAACTGCAGTATTTATCACCATATGGGGGAGTGGCAAAGCTCAAGGGGAAATTGGGGAGGGGGAAGGAGTAGAAGATTTCCCTAAAAAGACATGAAGAATGGCACTAGCAAAACTAGCCCTAACTCTAGAGATACCATCTAACTTGTAGTGCTTGGTAAAGGTACGCAGATAATTCCATGTAGCTGCTTCAAGAATAGAGTTAGTATCTAAGCCCTTGAAAAAAGCACCAGAAGAAGCCATAGCTCTAGTACAATGATCCTTAACTGAAGAAGGAAGACTTTTGCCATGAAAAGTGTAACAAAAAGAAATAGCCTTAGAAATCCAAGAAATAGTTTACTTGGATACAGCAAGTCCCAATGATCTAGGATGAAAAGAAGCAATTAACTGATCAGATTTTCTAATAGTCTCTGTCCTATCCAAATAAACTCTGAGTTGCCTGTGCATGTCCAAAGTATGCAGCACCCTCTCACTGTCACCTTGCAGAGAGAGGAAAAAAGTAGGCAGACTAATAATCTGGTTAGGTGAAAGCTCATTAACTACCTTAGGCATAAAAGAAGGGTTAGTGCACATGGACACACTGTCCTCATGAAAGATCAAAAAAGGAGGGCAAGCCATAATGGCATGCAACACACCCATTTGGCAGAAGTAAGAGCTAACAAAAGAACAGTCTTCCAGGAACAATGATGCAAGGAGGCTGAAGCAGCAGGCCCAAAAGGAGTCTGAGACAACTTCTCCAAAACAAATTTAAGATCCCAGGAAGTACGGACTCACTTCCTGGGAGGTCTAATATGAAGGAAGCCTTTAAGAAATTATTTCACTTAAAATCTAGAGGCTAAAGGACAAGTGAGCTTTAATAGAAGACTAGGCCAAATCAGCATTGAGTAACTCACACAAATAAGAGAACCAAACGAACATCCACAGAAAGTGGATCCTGTCTGCGAGAGAGACAGCAAACAGAAAACCTCTTCCATTTGGATAAGTAGGATTTCCTAGTAATGGGTTTCCTGGCCTCCTGCATGGCCCTAAGCATGTCCTTAGAAAAAGCTGTCTATATGGAATCAAAATCCTATCACCCACAGTATCAGTTGAATATGGAACAAGTGGGGATGGATGAATGATCCCTTGTCTTGTGAGAGTAGGTCCATCCTTTGAGGTAACTTATGATGATTGTCCTTGGCTAAACGCAGAATAAGAAGGAACCAATGTTGTCTGGGCCAAAAGGGAGTCACCAGCAAGATTTTGGAAGCATCTTGCTTTATCTTGTACAGAACGTTTAGAATGAGAGGAAGGGGAAGGAAGACATATAGAAACATACCCTTCCAGAAAAAAGAGAGGGTGTCCACCTTCCAGACCAAAGGACATGGGGCTCTGGCACAAAAAGAGGAAGTTGTCTGTTCAGAAGGAATGCAAACAGAGCTAATTGAGGAGTACCACACTGGTGGACAATGTCCAGAAACACATCCCTGTGAAGCATCCATTCATGTGACTGTGGTATGGACCTGTTCAGAGAGTCTACTACAATGTTTTGACCTGAGGGAATGTAATTTGCATGAAGTGTCACTTGATACTGGATAGCTAGTTCCCACAATTGAACTGCTAACCTGCAAAGGAGATAAGATCTTTTGCCCTCCCCCCCCTTGCTTGTTGACATACCACATCATTGTGGTATTGTCTGTAATTACATTGACTGGCCCTGGAGTAAAAAGAGGATGAAATGCTTGAAGAGCCAGCAGAAGAGCTTTCATCTCTGACACTGATTTGGTCTTTCTTTTGTTGAAGTGACCAGAGGCTTTGCACTTTTAGAGATCCAAAGGAAGCCCCCATCTCGCATCTAAAGTGTCTGTGAACAGCTCCTGAGAGGGGGGGTACAGGTTGAAATGAAGCCGTGGCTTGAGTGACAACTGATAAATCCACTACTGAAATTCCAGCTTGAGGCATGGAAGAGGAGGAACTAAGAAACCTACACGATGAGAGTTCTGAAGCCAAACTGGCTTCAGAAACCACTGAACCTTTCTCATGTGGAGTTTGGCCAGAGGGAGTACAGGAATGGTGGAGGTCATGAAACCCAGAGCTCTAAGAAATTCCCTGGCTGTAACTGACGACAGAGGAAGAAGGGACTGAAAGAAGGCAATGAGAGTTAAGGCAATGAGAGTTAAAGCCTTAGGGGGGGGGGGGTGTAGAGATACCAGCATTGGAACAGTCTGCATCCCAGAAACACATGACCTTGTGAAGGAATCAGGAAGGACTTTCGGAAATTTACAGTGAACCCCAGGCTTTGCAGGAGAGAAATGTCAAAGTGAAGATGCTGCAGAAGAATGTCTGGAAAGAGGCCTGAAAAAGAAGGTCATCTAGCTAGAGAAGCAAGAGAAATGTAAAAACTTCCTGAAAAGGGGATGAACAGGGATATGAAGATATGCAATCTTGGGATTGAGAGAAACTAGAACAGCCTGAGGAAGCAGCAGAGGAAACATAGTCTGAAAGGACAACATCTAAAAGGAAGGGACCTTCAAAAAGGTGTTTAGGTAAGAGAGATCCAGAATGAGTCTTCAAGTGCTCTCTTTCCTGAGGACCAAGGACATTCTGGAGTAAAACCCCTTCCCCCTTTGAGAAATCAGAACTTCCTGAATAGTTCCCAGAGTCAAGAGACCTTTAAGCTTCTCTGGAAAAAAAAGCTAATTGTTCCTGAGGGGGGAGGAGGAATGCCCATGAAAAGGGGAAAAGATTTCCAGACCATATAGTACCCTTGGCGAATGATAGAAAGTACCCAGGAATCTTCAGTAATCTGTAACCAAACAGGAAGAGACAGGGAAAAACAAAGAGAAACAGGAATGTGGCTGGGAAGAACAGGATAGTCAGACAGCATCTGGTTTGTCAGGAAAAAGAGATTTCCGAGCTGAGGGAATCAGGGTAGCCTTAGCAGGGGAAGCTATTCTAGTACCCTTCTTACCTTTGGGGAAAGGACGAGACTGCCTACAAACAAAGCCTGGCTTATTAGGGTAATTCCTTTGGAATTTAGGTACAGGAGAAACAAAGATATATTTTAGATCTTGTAAGGCCTTACCTTTTTCCTGTAGGGACTTAAAGAAAATCTGCAGCAGCACAACCAAACAAATGCTTGTTATCCAGAGGAGCATCCATCAACTTAGCCTTAATATCATAACGAAAAGATTGAAACCGAAGCCAGGAGTATATCCTCAGCACAGAACCAAAAGCAGCAGCCATAGAAAAAACATCTACTGCATTTAATAGAATGATGAGCCACCTGAGAAGAAGTCCCTAACAAGGAGAGAGCAGAAGTCATCCCCTCAGAATCAGGAAGATCAGAAATAACCCTGACATGCCTGAGATAGTAGAGCCAAAATATATCTTGTCATATGGGTCTGATAAATGACTGCACTAAAAGCAAGAGTAGGCAAGGTATACACCTTCTTACCCAGTCTTTCTATAGTTCTGCTGTCTTTATCAGATGGAAGCAACTTTGTAGAAGGCAGTAACTTTTATGACTTGTCAGATGTCACAGACACCACAGATAGGTCAGCAGAGTGGCACTTATAAAGGAATTTGCAATCATCAGGCACCATATCAGGTTTTCTGGAAGTGAGGAGCCAAGAATCAATAGCCTGAGATGTAGTAGAAAAGGCATCCAATAAGGCAGCCAGGACAGGAGGAACAGCAGAAGGTCTAGGAGAGTCCATTTGCAGAAGCTCATAATACCTTTTCTAAACCTCTGATACCTGGGCACAATCCCATTTGATAAATTCCATCATTCTGGAAATTGTGTCGCCAAAGGAAAACGCCTCAAAATGAGAGTCAAGACTAGTCTTCTTCACAACCATAGTCGAAGAGAGAATGAATCTGAAGAATAGGCAAGGGATTCCTCCTCGTCCAAGGAATCTTTTTCCCTAGGCCTCTTAAGAGGAGCAGAAGACCAAGGGGATCTGGAACAGGAACTCCTTGAGGCGGCTTCAAAGCCATAAAGCCATTAAACAAACCTGGAGTAAAATTCTGCAATTCACTAGGATGTGTCTTCATGAGCAGGAAAATATGTACAGTTTTTTTGTTTCTTCTTTAAGGGCATGAAATCCTTGTAAACCTTGGAAGGCTCAGACCCCCATACGACACTCTATAATGGTTTTTCAGTACCTCCTCCCTAACCAAAATCTGAGCAACACTAATAGTCCCTTCACTAATAATCAGCCACGGTTCCCCTCAAACATCCAAATCGATGTCGGAAAGGCCTCCAGGGACGTACGTGAAGCAAGAACCATGCTGGCTCCGAAGTGAATGCAGCAGAGGAATCTAACAAAGGAGCTGGGAGGTCTTCTTGGCTTTCACTAGCATCGAGAGAGACATCCAGCAGAGGCAGGACAGCCAAAGAATCAGACCTAGCATTCTTGACCGCATTCTTTGCGGACGGCTGACCCTCGGAGTGGGAAGTTCTCTCCACTGCATCTTTTGCCAAAAGCTTAAGAAGTTGGTTTTCTAAATATATGGCCAAAGAGTAAAGCCAACTACACAGTCCTCAGGACGAAAACCTGACAAATAGAACAGGACGTATGGTCGTGAGATCACCTAGACAAAATAAACACTGCTTGTGACGATCTTTATGGGGAATCTGTCTCCCACATTGGCATTTCCCTTTCTGGATCACATGAACCCCACAAGCAACAAAACAAAGGAAAAAAGATAAAACACCAATGGGGCACTTATCTGAAAGATGGCTTTATAAACCAGCAAATGCAGCGAACGCTCAGACCGATGATCGAAGATGGCATTCGGACTGACGGCAAAGAAATTCTGAGGATGTTACGGCCAGGCATCACCTTTATGTCCTATGCTGTATACGGGCAGCATACATGTGATGTACAGTGTACCCTTAGCAACCTAAATGCTTTGGTATACTGTCCATATGTCAGGCTGCCCTTGCCAGCGGATCCCTATTAAAGGAATAATGCAACAGTGAATGGAAGGACATAACCGGGATATGAATAGCTTAAGGATGTGTTCTCAATGACAGAGATGAACGAGCAACGGTAGGCTAACACAAATAAGATGACTTGGGGTTTCGTACAGATGCTTTAATACATAGAAACACTTCAAAATGGATAGTAGCATCTTTAAATATGAACAAACTAGTTAGACAGACCTTACACACATGCATGTTCACATCTCAACAGTTAACTACAAATGACAGTCAGATTTGCACATGCTCAGTAGTTATACACTTGTGCAAGTCCTTAAAGGTATATACACATATATCGAGCTACACCTACCTTTATAAAAACAGAGACAAGTTTGACTCATCATGAGAGCTTGCAACTTGAATACTTTTCTTGTAGAGGTCAGAGAATCAGTAATAGTGTTTTTCCAAATTAAGAACTTCAGATCAGTCTGATGAGCTGGTTTAAATGAAGTGTTTTTTTTTTTTTATTTCTAGTGCAAAACTAAGATCCCAGCCTGTTTTCTAGGTAGATGAATATGCTGGACACCTTTCAAAAACTGATATGAGACAGTGGAGGAAGGGGGGAATCTATGGGCAGATAAGTTGAGATGGCCAACACAAGACTCTTGATAGAATGGTTGGAGAAGCCAGAAGACAGCAACTCACACAAATATTTTAGAACCAGAGGCATCTGGCCCTTAAAAGGTCCTGGTTCTTAGTTTGGTGTCAACTAGAAGATTGTTTCCACTTTCTAATATATGTTTTTCTAATAGCAGCTTTCTTAGCCTCCTTTAATACCTGTAAGCACATCCTCAGAAAAATGATGTCTAAAAGATATTACCACTATCACCCAGGCAGCGGAAGCAGTTTCAGGTTGAAGTGTATCAAACAACCCATCTTGTGAGGAAGCTTGTGGTAATTGCCCTTGGCCATTTTCAAAAGACTGGAGAAATCACTTTTGTCTAGGCCAAAAGAGAGTCACCATTATTATCACATCACTGGGGTACTGTCTACTTACTAGCAGAAATCCTGGAAACCCAAGATGATTTTGAGACTTGAAGTTATTTACTACTGTCATCACCTCTTTGACATTAATATGTTTTGGTCTGTCATGTTTGTTCCACAGACCCTGAACTTTCAAATCCATTGGAAACAGCTCCCCAATTTCCGAGTCATTCATGGTTGCAGTCTGTGCAGGAGCTGGAGGAGAGAAGTGAAGACCAGGGTTGAGAGACACTTGGTTCACCTGCCACTGTAACTCCCTCCCTTCCTACAAATCCTAGCACAGCAGTATGAAGAGAGAAGGGGGTACTGATGTTGGGACCACACTGATTTGAGATACCACTGAAATTTCCTCATATGAAGTCTGTCAGAGGAATCATGAAAATCAAGTTATCCAGGCTGCACCCCAGCATCTATTCACAGGCATGAACCCACTACTGATCAGCAAGGGGGTTTTGACCTGCTCTGCTTCTGACCTGGGCCGGTTCAGAAAGAAGCCATGTAGCCCAGAATCCTAAGATATTCCCTGACTGAAATCAGGGACTGACTGGGAAAGATCAAGAACTGTTCTTTGTAAAATTCTACTTTGCCCTAAGGAAGAGAGGGATATGTCTAGAAGGCATCTAAAAAATACTATCCTACAAGAAGGAATGAAAAATGACTTCTGTAAATTCACCTGGAATTTCAGACAGAGGAGGAGTTCCTTTATCCAGGCCAGTGATTCCTGAAATCTTGAAAGCTTCTGCAAATATAAGACAACTTGTCTAAATGTAGAAAGACTGCCTTGTTATCTGCAGTGAACAATTACTGGTGCTAGACACTTTGTAAATCCCCACTGAAGCAGTATATAGTCTAAAGCAGTAGTGTGTTTAAATTTTACTTGTACACAGCTGAGGGAAGAGGATTGAGGTAAAGAATGGAGGCGAGGGGGATTTATTACTGACTACACTACACATCTCCTGCAGTAACAGGTAAGTCGTTAGAATTGAATTTTCTTACACTGAGTTGCAATGCTATGTCCTAGCTCTGAGACCTGTAAAGTTTTGATGGGGCATGAAAAATTAGGTCATATTATTAGAGTCATCTTGTGTGACCATGACTGGCTATCTATGCATCTCAAACTCTGGAGAAACTGGCATAAAGAAAGTATCAGTCCTAAGACTTGTGCACATATGACTCTTACACAACAGGGTCTGCAGCTTTGATGCTTTTTTTTTTGGTCAAAATAACCAGAGAAGAGGGTTTCCCATAATAGGAAATTTAAAGGAACAAAAGCATTAAAGAGTTCAGGACACACTTTTACAAAATTATGAAGTAATAAATGAAGTACACCCATTAAAAATTGCTTTGCATAATAATGAGAGGGTAAGGATGGTTTCTTAGGCAGGCACAATGCAATGCAAAAAAGTGCACTAAGGCATGAGAAAGAGGCTCTGGGGGGGGGTCTCTTCTGGGTACTGAAGGATGTAAAGCTGAGAGCACTGTTTGGGGGAATATGCCCTTAACAATGCACCAAGAGGAGACATTTTCCATTTTTGCAAAGTAAGATATTCTCCTACCAGTTCTTCCAGTTTCCTATATCTTCATAATTTTCTACACAGGGCATGTCATTAAATACTATCGGTCTGAGAAACTCCAGGCAGCAAGTTTAACAGTTCTAAGGTTCAGGTGCACCAATATTCACCCAAACCTCAGCCATGCTGTGGAAAAGCAGCAGGCCCTTATTGAACAAAGTGGATCATAATGAAAAAACATGGCTAGCAGAACCAGTATAGGAGAATCAGCAGAATCTTTTTGCGATGTGTCATTATCTTTGACAGTTCCTTTTAAGATCAGAGATAAGGGAGGGAAGAGGCACAACATGTTCCTGCTATATAGCATGCTAAAAGCTTCTGCTGTTTGGCCTTGAAAATCCAGAGTTAAAAGGTCCAAAATCCAGGCAGCAAATCTTACACCTGAGGTAAACCACTTTTACAAGTATTCACAAGTGCAGTTTTACCAGTCATATCCTACATATGCTGCCTACTCTGAAGTCATTATTTCTTTCTGTGAAATAGGTCGTTTATCATGGCAACAACTGAATTTTGCAGCTGTGCAGAGACAGCAGCTCACATTTTTTATGCTTTTATATACATTCTCACTTCTTTAGGTAGTTTACTAAAATATTTCTCCTGGTGTTAGATCCACAATGCAAGGGGCAGGTGTTGGAACAAAATGTATTAATACAGAAATATTAATCTATGTTCTCTATGATAAGTTTTGGCTATTTCATGAAATGTAATAACATATATAGCAGGACTAGACATAGGTATTTGTGTAAGAAGTCCTCTATGCCTCTCAGATTAAGCATCAGCATTTGCAAGTGAAATGAATGGAATATACCTATTCATTGTACACAGGATTTTAAATTGATGTTAGTGGCTGAGGTGATGAATTAAAATGTTAGTCTCTTTAATGGCAGCAATATATTTTGTGCTGTCCTATTTAGTTCTTTTATGTTTTTTTTTCTTCATTGCTCACTGTAAGAATGGCAATAATGTGTTTTTTACAGTGCTTACAGATAAATGTTAAGACACAGTACATGAGAAAGTGTAAATAAGTGACAGAATGCAGTAATGTCTGCTTCATACCATTCCTCATGCTTTTTATTTCCTAAGCAAAGATATTCATGGTTGAGAAACAATGGCTGCTTTGTAACAATGGGTTCCTGCATTTAGCTTAATTAGAATTAAGCACGAGGACATTTTCATTAGCCACATTCAATGGTTTTCGTATTCATAACAGAAATGTTGTACTCCAAATGATGAAATGCAGATAAGGAAGGATTCAACTGCCAAGTGAAGCTGAACTACTTCTGCAGCAGAACAGACTTACAAATGCTGATTTCTAATGTTCAGGAAGACTGGGGCTCATTTAATAGGTTTTTCCTGCATATAGCATAAATTACAGTAATTTTAACTTGTGATTTTTAGTTTTATTGTAATTCAGCCACAGGCAGGATGACTAACATATCTCAAATTCACATACTAAGATAAATCAAGCTCGGTGTCATGTTGTATAAGGCTCCTGCTAGTGAAATCAGCAGAAGAAGAATTCTATGCATCAGAAAGGCTTATTGTGAGGGGAAAATCAGTGTAAAAATGCTTCTTCCTTTGTCAAAGCTTTGAATCTGAGGCATTATCTTTGAAGTAATAATCATAACTGAGTAAAGAATGAAAGACAATTTATTTCTATTTTGAAATATTCATAAAGAGATGGAATGCATGTTGTGGTGCTCATATGTCCAGTGAATGGAGCTAAATAAACTCTGTGTACCTTGTACAACTGGTATACTCAGGTTATTGCTGTTTTATGAGTGCAGGAACATCTGTTTTACTCCAGAAAAGACAGTTAAGTAAAGCATACTCACACATAAAACCATTGAATGAATAGATTCAGAATATTATACCATGGAGTGTGTGTGTGTTTAAACATGAGATTTGGGAGAGTGCTTCTCTGGGGGCTATTAAGTTGAAGATGGGGCTAATTTTTTCTGATCCTAGCCACTGACTGAAAGAAGGTTGTATAAATTCTACTGTGAAATTGTCATAAGTGTCATAAAGCCTGCCTGTGCACTGACAGAGGGTCATAGGATTGGTAAGAAGTACTAGTATAGTTAGAAATATGCAAATAGTTTTAGTGATTTTTGGGTGATGTAGACAACTAGTTAAATTTTGAATTAGGATTAAATAGTGTCCCTAGAATTCAGAAAGACCCTCTTGTTGTGAGGCAACAATGCTATATGTTTTGTCACTGAGCCACCGAGCTGGCTTGTAAATGAGGGAGCACGATCTATCATGCTCCTTAACAGGCCTATGAGATGTGTGGAGTACCTGTCCGTGCAGACACCAAGGTATATGTAGCTTCTTAAATACAAGCTAGTTTAATGATGGACCTTTTGATGATCAACTTGGGGACACAGCGGGGTTATCTCAGGCATCTGCCACAAGGATACTGCACCAGTTATTTGATGCCATGCTGCAGCATGCTGGGGGGGGGGCGGTTATGTTGTTTCCACATGCTACAGAGGAGAAAGCCACCAACATGAGGGCTTTCTGTGAGACTGCTCATTTCCTTCCTTATTTGGTCGCACCAGCTTTCATTATTGTTGCAGCCCACAACAGCAGCTTGTGTCTTGCTGAATGTGTTTGACTTTTTTTGCTCTTGACAGACCTTTTTTTTTTTGGTTCTCACTTGCCGTCTGGCCCCCAGACCATTTCTGTTGACTCAATGCGGCCCTTACAACTGAAAAGGTTGGACACCCCTGGTCTAAAGGGTAAAACAGAGAACTGAAAATGTAAGCCAGATACTGAACATCTTTAAAAAATCTGAAATCTTTGTAAACTGGTATGTGATGAGCATCTTTTAAAGCTATTACCAAAAACTGAGAGGAGGTATGAGGGGGGTAAGGGACAGCATTTAGAATTTTGGTACCCTGACACAAAGATTGAGACTATTCCTCAACCTTTATTTTCTCAAAGTTCCTTCTTTCTTTGGCATGATAAACGTTCAATAATAAAATCCTTTCCCTGTTTGATATGGGGGTGCCAGTTCTATCACCCCCTATTGGTAAAATTTACTTCAGGATTGGAGGAAACAGGGAAGTTTGTGTTGTAGGAAGAGGGGGGGGATACTGTAAAAAACAGAAGGGATTCCTGCCATAAAATATATCCTTGCTGAATGATTCTCAGAACCCAGTTGTCTGACATTATCTAATGTCACTGAGGAAAATGCAGACCTACTCTTGGAAAGATTTAGCAGTCTACCAGGGTGAGAAGAAATGCATTTTTCCAATCTCTCCAAAGCAGATTATAACCTCTTACAGGACGGTATAAATAGCTTCACTGCAACTCCCCCCTCAGATGGAAATAGCAACTATGCAGAATTCTACACCAATGCTTTATACAGACACCTGTATAACTGCATTGACTTTGCTGCACTTGATAGGACCAAAACAAGTTCCTCAAGGAAGAACAAACCTGCCTGGTGGACAAATGCCATTAACAGGCTTTACAAATAAAAGAAATCACTGTCTAAGAGTAAGAAGGAGCGAGTTCTAAACCGGAAGCACTCCCTCCTCAGCTTAAACAAGCAAATAAGACTTCTTGTGAAGTCCTCCAAAACAAACTACAAATCCAGATTAGCTTCCTCAACTAACAACCACCATAAGGCATTCTTTAGTTACATCTGCAACCTAAAAGGAAAGCCCCAGATTTGTGCCAAACTGGTAGATATCATTAACTACCAGTTCAGCAGAAATCTGGGCCTTTGCTTTTAGGAACATATACTGAGCCTGTGGACATAGGTAACCTGTTGGCAGACAGGTTCTGTGAAAACATCACTCCCCTGTCTCTGCCACACATACCCCATGACATCCCTACCACCTGTCCTCTACCTTGTATCTCTAAACAGCAGGTTATAAAAACCCTCTCTAAGGCCAAAAACACAGCATCTATGGGACCAGATAACAATCCCAAGCTACGTCCTACATGGGCTCCAACAAGAATTAGCATCATCATTGGGTACTCTTTTCAATCATAATCTAAGCAATGGTTTCGCCCCAGATGAATTGAAAACAGCCACCGTTATTCCCTTGCGCAAAGGTGGTGCTTCCACTGACCCCAGGAACTACAGACCTATCAGCCTGACTAGCCTTATCTGCAAGGCCATAGAGCAAATCATCATGGACCTTATCAAAAAATATATAGGTAATCTCCAAACACAAACCCTACTCAGTTTGGATTTTTCAAAGGGAGATCATGCCTGTTAAACCTGGTGGACTTCTTTGAGATGGTCACCAATGCCCTGGGCAAATGGAAATCTGCGCATACAGGCTACCTAGACTTAGCCAAGGTGTTTGACACTATCCCCCACTCAGGCATCATGGACAAACTCATCCAGCTAGTTTTCAACCCTTATATCATAAGATGGCTCGCAAACTGACTCAGTGACAGAACCCATATAGCCAAAATAGGGGAATCCACCTCTAACCACAGACCTGTAACCAGTGGTGTTCCACAGGAATCAGTCCTGGGACATCTACTGTTTGGAATCTATTTCTCAGAAATACAAACAAAAACTAAAGGTCTGTGGCTGACAAAGTCTGCTGAGGACTGCAAACTGGGAGCAGTCATAGAATCTCCAAATGATGTCAGCATCCTACAAGAGGGTCTTACACAAACAAATGATTGATGCAAAAGTCATGGTCTTAAACTCAGAGCAAAGAAATGTATCATCATCCCTTTTGGTAAGAGCAATGTTCCTACTAACTACCATATCAATTGCAACACCTTAAATACGCACTCAGTGGTGAGAGACCTGGGCACACAGGTTGACAGCAACCTTACCTTTGACCATGTCTCTACAGTGGTAAGACGGGCATTCTATATTACTCATCAAATGAGTAAGGGGATTGCCTCCAGAAAAAAAAGAAGGTATAACCTCCCTGCACTCTTTCCTCATCAGGCCAATAACAGAGTACAATGCCTCTTTTGGAATGAATCTTTCCAAATACCTGCAGCAATTGGAGAAAACACAAAGGTGCCTCACAAGGAAAATTCAAGGTCTTCAGCATCTGTCCTATGTGGATCATCTGAAATCACTGTCACTTTATTCTGTTTCATACAGACTACTCAGAGTCTTGCATACGTGTTCATAGGTGTGTACTAAGCTAACGGCCCTGGAGCCAATATATGCCTAGCTCAAGAAGATTCCCTGGCATCATTCCGCCCAAAGTTAGTTCCCAGTGCATGTAAGGCAATCTCTGACCCTGCTTTATTGGAAATGCGGCATGTCATGGGTTACCCGCTCTAAAGACCTTAACCTGAATGTTGTTGTTTTCTTTTGGCTTTTCCCTGTTAGGGGTCACCACAGTGGAACTCCGGTCCGCTAAAAACTGGCAGTCGATTTTTTATGGTGCCGAGGTGCCAGCCCGACACCCAACCTTCAACGAAGGCACGCCCATTCACGCATGTCTTTCGAATGCCAATCGACCACGGGGAGGACATGCAGACTCCACACAGAAGGCACTCCAGCCGAGAATCGAACAGGAGAACCTCTTGCTTTGAGGTGACAATGCTACCGCTGCACCACCAGGCTTAAAGACCTTAACCTGTGAAGTGTGAGTCTGTTCCACAGGTGTGGTAACCTCTGGGAGACAAATCTGTCCCTCCAGCAGGTTCTATTCATGTCACATACCAGGTTAAGGTCTGGTATGTGACATTAATAGAACCTGCAGGAGGGACAGATTTGTCTCCCAGAGGTTACCACACCTGTGGAACAGACTCGCACTTTATGTCAAATAGAACACCACACCATGCCACTGGCTTGCACCTTGCAATGACTTTCTTTTTTTTTAAAAGGGGCCCTGAATAATGAGGAAAAGTTCTTACTAAACTTAGAAAAGGAGAAAGAAAAATCTGAGTAACCCCCTGATTTAGCTTTACTATTCCATCATATATTTTTAGGACCTCAGCAGCAGAAGGGCAAAACACATTTTTCTCAAGAGGAGAAATTAAAAATCTGAGCCTTGACATCTTCTGGTAGCATAACCAAGCAAACCTTCTCATAATTCACCCTGGGGATCACCTCTGTGTCTCTGCTCAACAGGGGCATAGGAAAATATTTTCTTGGGTGGCTAAAGCCAGGGTACCTTTTTGGCTAGGCTTGTATAGGACCTAGGGCCAATAGCCTAGTACCTACCTATGAACGTATAACTGATCCAACAGCAGCTTGCATGTATACAGCATCAGCATAGTCATAGAAATATGTTAGGGAGTGTTTGGTTACCTGAGAGACAGAAGCTATTAAAGAGTTTTGAGATGTTTTATGAAGCATTAACTATTAACCTCACTTTTTCAGAGATTATTCTCAAAAGAAGCCATCAAAAAGTATAACATACAAACCTGGCAGTATAGAATTTTGAATTTTTAAGTAGCAAAAGAATAAACTTTTTTTCCCAAATCAATTAAAAGCTTTCCCTTCCTTGTCAGAAGGGATATGGCTAGCATTTACAAGGTGTTTGGAAGCAGATGCTTCTACAAAAGAAATGACTGCAGGGTCTGATTTGGGATTAGAAAATTTAAGGGGCTGAGGGAACTTATACATTCTGACTTCTTAGGGACAGTGGTTGACTGCCCAGCATATTGCAGGGTTATCAAGAAAATATTCTCTAAAGTTGTTATAACAGGAAGAACAGATGCAGGCTGAGGAAAATCTAGCTGTAATAAATCAGAATATTTTTTCTGGGATACTGCTGAAATACAGGAATTTCACAATTTTCCAAATGAAACACCACATCATTCATTCTGGCAATGGGTATATCTAAAGAAAAACTTACTTCAGAATCAAATCCCCAGTCCTATTGTGCTGAAACTGGATAATTACATTTCTAGTCCAATTCCTGTCCTTGTGAATATAAATCAGAATCTAACACAGTGAGACATCTTTTTTCTTTTAAAAGTTAGAGATGAACCAGAATTTAAAGAATTAAAGACTTAAAATAAGCCCTTATGAAAACCCAGCTATTCTTTCCAGACCATCCCCTGTTCAAAAGCTACCCATCAGTATTAATTTTTGTTTCTCTCTTTAGGAGACCCTTCCCCCTTAGAAAAAGGCCGACCCAAAGGACGGAGCTCGCCCTCATGAATCACGATCTCTTAGAAAGATTTGCTGTAAACCATCACTCACCCCCTCCCCCCAAGACCAACATGAGTGGTTGTTCCTTGACTGCCAAGGGCAATGGAGAAGTCAGAGATAACGTGCTTGAGGAGCAATGCCACTGGGACAGAGAGAAGACCAAGACCAGTCCTAGGTACATAAACTGTCCACAGCAGAGTCAATTGGATTTATGTCAGTTTATCGTACAACCAAACTGTTGCAACCCATATGGTGGAGTATTTAGGGGCCCATAATACTACAGGTGGACTAGTAAGTCCACAAGCATGGAAGAGTACTGGTAATCAGCCAACTGCAGGTACATCCAGTGAGAACTACACAATAGTGGAGAGTATAAGGGTCAGTCATCCACAAAATTGCTGTGTGAATCACAATTGCTACAAAATGGAAATCAAAATGTAAACCAACTATAACTGAAGTACTGAGTATTGTAAAAGAAATACCGGAAGTGAGACTTTTAGAAAAGCGGAGGAGCATATTACATAAAAATAAATGAAACCTGCAGAACAATATATGCAGAATAGTGTTCAGGAGGAGGACTGACATTTAAGGAGAGACAGGAACTGAGAAATTTAATGTTGGGAGAGAATGAAAACTGTTATACGTATACTGTATGAAAACAAAGTTTTTTTTTTCTATTACCGTATGTATGTATATGTATATATATATATATATATATATATATATATATATATATATATATATATATATATACATAAATATATACATATCTATATATATATATCTATATATCTATATTTAAAAAAAATAATAAAAATAACATATTTAATAAAGATGTTGAAATAAAATTATTGTGGAAATACTGTTTTAACAAAAGTTTTTGAAATGGCATCTGTAGAGAAACTCTTAAAACATGTTTTTTATTTGAAGGCAAATCCACCACACTCCACTAATTTACTGAATATACAGCTTCAAGTTTGATTCACCTCAGGAACCTAGTCTGAGAAAAAAGTAACTAATTGCAACTCAAATGACCATCACTCAAAGTGACTACTCCACTTACAGTCTCTGGATACACAACAGATAGATGCATACTTTTAATTTTTCCAATGCTGTACTAGTACATGGCACTTAAGACTGGACTGGCTTAGCTACCCATCAGTATTAATAATATTCACACCTTACTACATAAAGTCCTCAAAATAAGAAACCTACCAACCACTTGTGAAATAATTCAATCTAAGAATCAATATCCAGGCACCTATGCTCCCCTACTGATGCTTCCTAATCCCCCATACTCATACTCTACACATGAAAATACTTTTGAGACATGTGGAGCTTCTACCTCCATCTCACACTGTGGGTATACATTTGACATCAAAAAGAATTGGGAAGAATGTTGATAATGATAACTTACACATTTGTGAGTATAACAGAATATCAGATGATATGCTACAGTAAGATTATCATATGGATATCACATACATATTTATTCACACACACAAAGGGTCTATATTAGAACACCGAACATCTGAAATGTCGGGTGTTCTAATATCAAAGTAACAGGAAACCGAATTCTTTCCTAGGGAAAGAATTTGGTTGTCCGTTTCTGTTGCTTCGGTATTTTCAGCGCTCTGGTGGAAAGTTACTGGTCGGATTCAGGTAAGTGTGCGATTGTGTGGACGTGTGGATTAGGGCGGGTTAAGTGAGTTAGGGTTAGGGCGCGGGTCAGGTAAGTGCGCGATTCTGTGGACATGTGGGTTAGGGCGGGTTAGGTGAGTTAGGGTTAGGGCGCGGGTGAGGTGACTGTGCAATAGTGACAGACTTTAGGGTTTGAGTTTGGGTTAAGGTACGTGGATAGTGGTGTTTGTATAATTTAGTGT